>NC_135658.1:63210196-63430180 GCF_964188315.1 Podarcis muralis
CACTGATGCATTTCAGTCTTAAAGGTTTTTGTTTGAATCTAAGACCCATAAAAGTGGTTTGGGATATATGCTGCTCTGTTACTATATTAGTGATGTACAACTGACTCATCCAGGGTTAGAAGAAATATTGGTAACTGTAGTACTATATAATACCAGAACTCAAAATTTAGTATCAGCATGTTTGGTTGTTGTTTTTTAGTGTATCGGGGAACTGTGCATGTGGATTTATTTTATGTATGAGAAGTATCTAGCTCAGTGAAATCTGGTATCTGTGTCCTTGAGAATGAAGTTTTAAAACCAGTATTGAGTTGATCTCTGTTCCCCCCCCCCCAATTAACTATATAGAAACAGATGTTAGGAGACCGCCTTCTACTTCTTTTTTTAGATGCTTGAAAGTGTTATCCCTTTTCAAGGAAAGTGTTTTTGAGACTTTTTCTTTTTTACAATCACTTTTATTTTTTCACACCAATCTTGAATATTCTTACATGTAGTTTTGTGATCAAACTCCAGAGTAAAGGTAAAGGGACCCCTGACCATTAGGTCCAGTTGTGACCGACTCTGGGGTTGCGGCGCTCATCTCGCTTTATTGGCCGAGGGAGCCGGCGTACAGCTTCCAGGTCATGTGGCCAGCATGACTAAGCCGCTTCTGGCGAACCACAGCAGCACACGGAAACGCCATTTACCTTCCCGCCAGAGCGGTACCTATTTATCTACTTGCACTTTGACGTGCTTTCAAACTGCTAGGTTGGCAGGAGCAGGGTCCGAGCAATGGGAGCTCACCCTGTTGCGGGGATTTGAACCACCAACCTTCTGATCAGCAAGTCTTAGGCTCTGTGGTGTAACCCACAGCGCCACCCACGTCTTGCATCCATTTTTTTCCCCATGTGATACTTGCACAGACATACTTACCTGGCAGGATAGGTACAGTTATCACATATATAGGTTACTATAACTAAGGACACAACTCCCAGTTGCAGCAAGGGCAGACTTTAGATTTTCTAATTTTTGCAGCACCTTGTGAGAGGCCCAAATTCGGTGCCTCGCTCCACCTCGACTTCGGTTCTGCTCAAGTCACTATACTATGTCATAGTTGCGGTGCCTTGCAGTGCCCCCTAGGCTCGGCACCACCTCTGATTACAGTTTCTCTCTTTCTCATCTTTCCAATCTTAAAATCAGTTCTTCACATTTCTACAGCAATTTGAAATATATGCATAATTACATATATTTGTCAGCATTCATATGCATTTTCTTGTGTTATTTTCACATGTGCGCATATGAGTGCACATGGCACACTTTTGTACACATTGACTAAAGGACAGCATCGCAAAATTCAAAGAAGTACAGATTTTGAAGGATAGCTGTATATAGGTACACATATTGGTCACAGCATGCAAATTAGGTGGTTTCTCATTAAAATTTGAGCAAAAACGACTTCCCTCCCAATTCTAGCATACCAATAATGGAAATTTGTGAGAAGATTTATAGAAAGGTTTAGAAATCCAGTCCTGAATATATTTGATATTTAGTTTTGAAAGTGTGATTCATTTTTAAATCATTAGCAGGGTATTTTTAATGTCTAATTATAACTATATGAGATAATCAGTCACCCCTCTTTGAAGTAAATGGAATTGTGCCTTGTTTCTGAACAAAGCCAGTACAAATACCACTGTATTGTTTTATATTTACCAAGTGTAGAATACCAGTAATTTGCAAAGAAATGTAAGTGCTATTTAGGAATAATAACATTGTTACCCACCTTGCCCTCCCTAAATGGTGCCTCTGGGCATCTTTGAAGGAGAGTGATCAGATTCCTATTATCAACCACTAGCAGACACAGGAAATTGAATTAATATAGTAAATGTAGAGTAATTTAGTTAAGGACTTTCTGTTCATAGGGGCCACTGGATCACAGAGCCCTTAAATAATTTATTCCATCTTTAGCTAATCAATTCAATTGTGCATGCCTGTTGATAATAGGAGTCTTAGCAACCTTTTCCAAAAACACCCAGAGGCACCATTTAGGGAGGGCAAGGTGAGCACCAATGGGAAATATTGTACACTTGCACAGTCATTTCCCTTTGTATACACTATGTGCTTCCCTTGTGTAGAAGATAATAGGAAATTATTGTGGGCGCCAGAATCATTGCATGCATTAAAGCCCCTCGATCACAGCCAATGAGTCTTATACACAAAAGAATTTCCAATTATCTCCTACACAAGGGAAACACATAATATATCCACTGGGAAATGCCTGTGCATGTACAAAATGTTTACCTCTCTCATATAAGGAAAGGAGATTTTTCCATGTGTGAGGGATTCAGCACATGCAACTAAAGGGCTTTGTGGGCCCTGTGCTTTGGCCAGTGGTTTTAGTGTCTAAACATAACGTGTGGGAAACAAGACAAATTAAAATATATAATGGGGATTCTAATGGATAAGGCCTATTGATGTGGACAAACCGCTTGAAGGGATCCAGCTAATCACTTGTCCTCTTGAACCTTGCTCACAGTGAGTTGTAAATGTATTGTTGTGGGAGGGAACTGGTACCATTGGCCCTTAAAGAGGTGGCTGTGCACCTCCCTGAACTCTGTAGTTTTAAACCATATATTAGCTAGTTGCTCTCCCTTCTTAGGGAAGATGCTCAAGATGGCGGTGGCAGGTATACTCAAGCTTTTTCAGTCCAGGTTTTGTTTCCTGTTTTCATTGGAATTCTCCAATATCTCTATATGAAACCCACACTGGGACCGAACGGTGAAAGGCTAAAAATGTGCATAAATTGATAGATGAAATTTATTAAACAGTGTATTTTCCCATTCTGTCAACCCATACTAAGTCAGAAATGAGCCCCCCACCCCACCCCAAGCTAGGGATAGTCTGACAAGCAAAAGTTAATCACCTGATTAAATGCTCATGAACAGGGTAAGCAGGGCTCCATCCTGTGAGCAATATCAACCACTGCTTCTGTCTTTCCCCCATTTTCAAGCCCAAACCTATTTATGAGGAATGAGCATGATGTGAAAAGTAGAAAACAACTCCAGACGCGAATTATATCTAACTTTATATAACTATATTAGGGTTTTGTTTTTTGTTTTAATTCTAAGCTTAAACAATTGAGACAGTTAAAGCATATGCAGCTGTAGTATGAAACTTGTTGAAAACTTAGTGGGACTTTTTTATTTGAGCAGAGAATTTTTCTTTTAAAGCTGTTGTAACTTTTTATTTTGTTTCATGCAAGCAAACTTCATAAGGGCACCTATCTTTGCTTTCTCTTTATTAACACCTTGATCTGACCACACTGTTCTGTTCTCATGGATGAAACAAACTCTATGAGGCAAACCTGCCCTGAAAAATATTATCTTCAAAAGGTTGAGTCATCTGTTTGATGTACCATTTTATAAACCATTAAACCATGTCCAAACTATAGGTCTTTTAGGAACATAGTAAGGAGACTGTGAAAACAAAGTCTAATAATAATGAACTTTTAACAATACAGTTGTGCAATGTAGTGGAACCTGTTGATTAGCAAATAGTCAACTTGAGGTTTGATGTGTGTGTCGTAAAAAAAAAATGGGTCAGTGCTGAAAGCAGGAAGATTATTTTAGGAGATTTTAAAGTGTGTGTGTGTGTGTGTGTTATTATGTCTCGTATTTATTAGCTCCTCAGATTGATGCCTACAATCAGATTCAAAGAAAACAAATTATAGACATGATTATTAGTATGGATGGTAAACACTGCAAATAAATTCTAAGGAAAAATGCAAACACCTAGAATTTCTGGACTCTGAAAAATATCGCAAAATAGATAATTAATAGAATCCATGGGCCCTGACCTGATTTTGGTGTAGTAAGTGTTTATGGAATGGGCCATAAATAGAATATGGTAAACACTCAAATCCCATAGCATTGGTACAGCTATGCATGTGAATTGGTACCTGTGTCTGCCTTCTATTAGCTTCCTGTTTTAACTGTTTTATTTGTTATGTTGTTTTAATGGGCTTGTTGATTGTACGTTTGAATTATTGGTTTTTGTTTTAATGTTTTGTCGAAGTGGCCTTATACTGTATTTTAATTAGGTGTGGTCATATTTTTGTAACAGGTGTTAAATCTGTAAACCACTTAGAAACCATTTTAGTAATAAGTAGTAAGAGTAGCAGCAGCACCAATAATAATAATAATAAACCTGGCTGCTTGTGTTGGTGTTGAACACCACCCAGACCTGATTGGGCTTTGCAAGGAGATGGAGATTTCATTGTGGAGAGGATTGAGGAGAGATCGGATTATGAAACCTACCTCTTTAAGTGGGATAGTGGTTCTTAAATAAAACCACAGAAAAATTAAAAGATATTTGAATCAGTTGAATCAACAGTGCTGCCCAAAGTGGGACACCACTACTGAATTGTCACTTTCCCGGCTACGGCAACACTGCTTTCTGGGACTGGAATGGGGCAGGGCAGCAACGAGGGCAAGGGAAGCATTGGAATTGGCAGTGGCAATAGGCACAGAGTATGTACAGGAGTTGGGAGGGCACTTCAATGGTGGTGCCATACCTCAGGCACTATGACTGATTTGGATGAAACATTGTATGAAGTAAGGGATAGGCTTGTCCATCCAATTTCAGGGGAAAGTTTACCCAATATTGTGGTAGTGCCAGGAAGTGTAATTCTTTAGCTTTCCCAAAAGCAATGAATGATAGCATTTTACATCTAATATGTAAAAATAAAGGGATGTTTTCAGAGTTACTGCTTGAGTAGAGGATAAACTTGCCCACCATCCTTCATGACTCTAGTTTCTTTGACGAGGCAGACTTTAGCCATCCTTTAACAACCTTGCTGGATGTCATTCACCCATCCCATATTTTCTTTCATTTTCAGTCCAGCCTTTTTCTAGCTGCATAATTCTCATTTCTTGTACATTCTAGAATGTGACACTAAAATATGATAAAGTCCATGAGATTGGCTTTTATGATACAGGACGTATGATGTCAATATAATAGAAAAGGCCTCAGTCAAGTCGTACAACCAGTCATTAGTCCTTGGGTTGGCTGTGGCTTCTAGGATAGGAGTGCATTTGGTGGGCTAATGTGACAGCTGTAGCCTTTTAATAATTCTCAGCATCCCCTGCAGTCATGTAAAAGTCTGTGTATAACCTCTAGGATGATCATTTACTGCAGATCTCTCCTGCCATTTCTGTAACAGCTTGACCCACATGATCGACGATGTAGTAGCTTAAAAACAGACAGGCTCAAAGCCAGCTAAATAATAATGCTAGAGTAATAACACAGGAGAGGAAGGTTGGTTCCATCGTTCATGCCATAGCACGGCATATTCTGTCATAAAAGTGATGGGGCTATAGACCAAATTGTCTTTTTGGAAAAAAGTCAATGGAGAAATATCACTCATGGGGCTTTGGAAGAGACAGCCGATGTTTCCTCTAAATGGTGTGTCAAAGGCTATTTGTGGTACAACATGGCGCTAGACATTTGGTAGGCATTCCCTGTATTAAGCAAATCTGATGGAAAGTCAATATTTATTGGCTTAATTCAGTATGTTGCATTACTTTATTAAGGTCTGCTTCATTTCTCATGCTCCAGGTTTGACATTCTACCGCCAAATCAGGAGTCTAGGAGAAATCCCTCTTTCCTGAAAACAGGTACTTATAATATCAATGTCTTCAGCTGAACTGGCCTTCCTTCCTGCACAGAGTTCACAGTGGTCCCCCCATCTGCTGTATAGAACTCTGCAGCTAAGGGATCAGGGCTGGATTGCATTGAGTGCCAAGTGCCTTATCACAACAACTAGTCTGTGAGTGAGATACTAGAGCTGATCCAAATCTGTATTGGGGTTTCATCAGGCCATTGTGACAAAGATTGGTATTAATGAGAGAGTAATCTTGATGTCTTATTAGCATGTAAGAAATCCACTGGTTATCGTGATTTGGACCTCATATTTTGTTTTAATTTTCCTAAAAGTTTTGTTTTGATATGATATAGAAACATGGCCATAGAATATTGTTTCTGCAGCTATCTTGGAATGATTATTTCTGTTTTCTTGAAAATAAGGATTGGAACATATCTGCATTTTGCATGGCCATACAGCTGAAAGCACTATGTATAGAGCCATTTACTTGACGGCTAAAGTGCAGATCAGTGGTGCTGGTGTTTCATAAAAGTAGTTTTTCATTTCCTTTTTCTTTCTGTCTTTTGCAATCAATGCATTGTAAATTAAATGGATGGTATCAACTAAATTTTACGCAGAGTAGACACATTTAAATTAATCAACATTTCTAAGTTAGGTCTATTCATTTCAGTGGGTGTTCTCTGAGTAGCTGAATACCACCCAGCTTTATTTTATTTTTACAATCCACAAACTAAAAGAGACAAACACCTTAGTTCAAATATATAGGAAGCATATACCACAGTTTGCAGTCAAATCAAGTTATGAAGAAACCATGAAATTCAGATCTGACATACTTTTAAAACCTAAGAGGAAGGCACGCTTAGCAAACCCTCACCATGATCAACTCCTGCCCAGAAACCTATGTCCCTACTGTGGAAGGACATGTGGATCCAGAAATGGCTTCCACAGTCACTTACAGACTCACTGCTAAGACCACGTTCATGGAAGACAATCTTACTCAGCTATGAGTGATCGCCAAAGAGAGAGATTCGGAACTGGTAAGAGGGACAGAAGCAGGTTGATAATTTTAGATTTACTGTGATATTTTCCATCCTCAGAAATATATTTCTAAATTCTGTCCTAGTGTGGGGCAGGACAGAGGAAAGGAGACCTTAGGATCATTTAAATCACAGCCACTTCCTATACTTCTGCAATGTACCCTTTTTAGCCCAGCTCACATTGGGCTTTGGTGCAGTTAAAGATTGAGGCTCTGGTGTCAAAGCTACCTCTTGGATGATGTATCTCCCATATTCATTGATGGAGGTTGCTTACATGTCCAATGGCTTCTGGTACCCTTTCCCAAGGACCATAAAACTGCGCCCTAAAATCCTCTCAAAGTGCTATATTTTGTGAACACAGACTTTTGCAGACTGATTTCAAAAGAGTGGCTTGATTTGTAGGCATCTGTTGTGACCAGACCAGTACAGACTTTGATTGACATTATTATTATTATTATTATTATTATTATTATTATTATTATTATTATTAATAATAAACAAGTTCATGATTTGTTTAATGCATTAAACAAATGCTAGCTACACTATGCAAACCTCTAATATTTTTATTCACATTCATGCTTCAGTCTTCATTATGCAGTATTCATTATGCATTTTGAGACTACTGTGGACTACAAAATCCATGATTTAGTGTTACGGTGATCAAAGTACATCTACATGGAAATATTCAGGGCCTTCATAACATCAAAAATAGCAACTGTGGCAGCATAAATGGAAGCAGCTGAAATCTAATGGCGCTTGCAGATATTCTGCAGAAATCTATACCCCTGGAGAAGGTTTAATGGCAGAATTCCATATATTTGTGATCTTAATTAATATGCATAGTAGCTGAGCTCTTCCTATGTGGTTGTAAACTGAATAATCATCCAAGCCATAATTTACTTTAGAAAACAGTGCAGAAAATATGCTGTAGCACTGTAATTAGAAGCTAAGAAACTAAGCATTTAAGATTTAAGCAACATTAAAAGAGATCTGATGCCTCATCTGCTGGTATAAATCAATCTTCTATAAAATATCATAATTGATTTCATGATACAATGTTATCTGCCTGCAGTGACATTTACAAGCATGCATTAAGAATGAATTCATCCCTTACTAGTATGCTTATATGTATCAATATTTGTCAGTTTTTTTACTATTAAGTGCTTCTACAAATGTCCGCTTGATCTTGTTTCAGTTAAAATGACCTTGGTAAATATCTGCACATGTGGTTCCTGGAGTATTTTTTGTTAATTGGGCAAAACAAAATCAGCTGTGTAATTGATAATGGTAAAGAAATTAACTGTACATTAAACTAGAGTACCAGAATGATTAATCTACTGATGAGGCAATTATTTGGGAATTCACATAATCAATAAGTATTTAGAAAGAATGTGAACATTTTCTATTACAAGATAAATCTATGCAAATGGTGTAGGAAATCAATAAACTATTGTCTTGTGCTGAATGAGAACTATAATTTGTCATGTTCCCACATTGTTAGATCTGTTGTCCAAATGTCCGTCGAAACCTGCTAGTGAAAGTTTATTATACAACTTTGTCCTTAAAAAAAAACCCACCTACATAGGGGCCTTCTGAGGAATGAGACAATTTCCCACTTCCATTTGTTTATCGTTCTTCGGTTTTGCTGTGCCTCAAAGTCTGGTTTAAATAGGAGGATTTCTCAAGCTAATTTTGGCATTGGAGCATTTACAGCTCACTTCTGGCAGAATACAATGCTGGATGAGCCTCCTGAACTACTGGAACTTCCTGATCTGCAAAACGTGCTATGGAAGAGCTACTTCATAATGTCTTCCACTGAGCTTTAATTGAAACATGGAAAGCTGTTTCAATTAAAGCTCAGTGGAAGACATTATGAGGTAACTCCTTCCATGGGCCTTTTTGCACACCCAGTAGGGCAGGCAGGTGTTGGTGAATTTTTTTTTATAGAAAGGAAAACACAAACCACACATCTCACAGTGATAAGATGAACTTCACCTTGCACCCACCAAAATTCTAAACAAATTCTGAAGTTCCCTGCAAATAAAACAGAAAAACAGGAGGCAATTGGGTGGGAGAATACGACTTTTGAGAAATTGGAGGACTAGTATAGACAGTGGTGAAATAGGTTGAACAATGGTTTGAGTAAGCCTTAAATAAGCCATAATGAATAGTCATAAGAATTGCTATCATATGTAATGCTAAATGTACCTTTGTTTAGTTTCACTGGGTTGCAGTTTATCAAGAAATGATAAATAAAAAAACAGCAGTGAAAGAAAAACAATTTGGTGTAGGTCTATCTTTGCAGAACAGGCTTGCACGAACACTACAAAAATGCAGGATCAGGATTTATATAGATGACTTAGGGCAAAGCAAAGGTGAAGAAGAAACAAAGGTAGAAAAGCTCAATGGGGCTGATGTTTACTGCTACAGGAGGTCAAAACCTCTGAAGGCAAGGCATTCAAAAGCTGCTCTAAAGATCAGTCAAAATGCAGGCAGGGGAATCTGGAAAGGACAAGGCAAGAAGAAGACATAGGCATCCCGAGCAAGTAAGTGCACCTGTGAGGCTTTTATGAATCCCAATGTGGCTCATTAAGTAAGCAGACAAAGAGAAGGATGTGTAGCATAACTTCCACAGTGCAACTTTCAGCATCTGAACTTCAAGAAAGCAAATACCTTGCTGATAATAAATGAAGGGAATTTCCCCCGCCCCAAAGCTGGGATCTGGATCCTAAAAAGCACTTAAGTGATTTCTGTTCATCTACACAATTCATCCTTTGTTTAAAGTATCACTTTGTCATTCAAACAATACAATACTTTTTATACATGGAAAATTGGGCAATGAAATTAGTGAGTATTTTAGCGAAGTTAAACAAATTGTCACCTTTATCAATGCAATACAAAGACAGCCTTCAATCACCACTTACCTACGGATTTTTGATGACACATTCTGGAAAAAAGATACATTTAAAAGTTTATATTAAAATAAACTTGAATGAGTCAGTGGAACATAGCTAGATGGTCTTGCCTACAATGGTGATAATGTTCTTCTGCACGCAACAAGTCCTTCATAAATTCATTTATTTATGAATAGTATATCCATTGCAATAAAAAGGAGAAATCCTACTATTTTTCCAGACCTCCTTAATGGTGAGAAAATATATAGATGTTTTCACCATGCTCTTAGAAGAAGAATATCAAATAGCCCCTTTTTTCAGAAAAAAAAAAAGGTTACAGCCATAATTGCATAAGTACTTAAATGTTTGCAGCAAGTGATAAAATAATAAAATAAATAATAATAATAATTCAATAAGGATGCAGCCAATAATTGTCAGTAGGGATGCAGTCCTGAAAAGTTTGTCCCACTGAGCTAACACACACAGGCACATAGCTTGAGGAACCCCAACTCTACTATTGATGGTTGGTGGCATCACAACCATTCTATTAAGTTTTTATTTTTTATTGTTTTAAAGACACTGGGGTTGACAGTGTGGAAATACATGAATTACAGGTTCCATAAAAAGTCACTGCATTTGAACTTGTTCCATGACCAGGCCTAAATTCAGTTTGGATTGGGGCTAAATAATCAGTATCATCTAAGAATGCCTGCATCCCCACCCTGCAATGATCCTCTCCACTACCAGTGTTTGTAACTAGTTAGTCCAAGGTAATTGATCCAAGTCCAGCTTTTATAGGAATGGTTGTACCACTGCCATTTTCAAGGTGGCAGGGACCACCGCCTCATGCAATGAAATCTTAAACAGATTTCTTGACCTAACCAGTCAAACTTTCTCTGCTTGATTTAATAAGCCAAGAGGGACAGAAGTCAAGAGAGCACATGGTTGGCCACAAAATGGCAAGCATTTTATCAGACTGTATAAACTCAAGCATGAGCCCACACCATTCCACATGCTATGACATTGGACACTTCAGTCAGGACTGCAACTGCAGAATCAAGACCACTCCAAAGTCGAGCAACTTTAATTTGGTTGTTATGTAAATATTTATAAACCACCCTTTGGTAGAAAATATAACGAAGGTGCAGAACAGAGAAACATCAAAATAGAGTAAAAACATCAATAAAATAGTAAAAAAGGAAAACTGGGTTCCAATGTACAGTTTTTAAAAGACATGACTCCTGCTGAACTTCAGTTGGCAAAGCGTTCCCTAAATCAGGCATAGGCAAACTTGGCCTTCCAGATGTTTTTGGCCTATGACTCCCATGATCCCTAGCTAGCAGGACCAATAGTCAGGGGTGATGGGAACTGTAGTCCCAAAACATCTGGAGGGCTGAGTTTGCCTATGCCTGCCCTAATGGCTTGGTCGCTCGTGAAGATTGACTGAATCTCAGAGACATAAGTGGCCACCCAAAATGTGCAGTCAACTGGTCACAGTCAGTCTTCAAGGGCTCCAACAGTCCCACCCCATAGTGGGAATCAGCAACGTCTGGAGAACTTGTAGAAACTCCACCAGATAGTTGTTTGAAGATGCAATGCAGGCTGCAACATGCACTTTCTTCACTGCTTGCAGTGCCACATGGTAGGCATGATAATTCACACTATGCAACCCCAGAGTGAGAGATACACACTTCACCTAGTCATTTTATCTAATCATATTTTAGTGGAATTCTTCTTGCAACTTTACCTGCATCTTCTGTGCACTTGACTGCCCTAAGATTGCCTTGGATTAAGTTGACCTTGATTGATACAATGAAACGTTTTAAAGCACTGCTTTTCAAAAATATAAATGATGGCTGTTTCTCCATCAGACAAAAATGGGGAGGGAACCCACTTACTGTTTTAGAACAATTACTCCTGAGGACCTCCAGTTTCACTGTTGAAAATGTACAGTGATGTTAAATAAATGTACAAGATGTTAAATAAAATTGCCTATAAAATATTGACATGCAGATTAAGTGATTGCAAAATTGTATTCTGGAATGGCTCTTTTGAACAATATTTCACATCTGTACAATATATTAAAGCACTGAATTCAATTTGTCAATATAAAAGCACACGACCTCAAGCCTTCTGCGGTAACTATGCAAGTCCTGCATAGTTTGTAATTAGCAAGAATGAGGTTGTGCTCTCTTCCAGTTCTTTGAACTTCTGTCCCCTTCTTAACATCTACATTTTTTTTTGTTCCACAGACCCTTGTTATAGGATATATGTTCCATCTGTTTTCATTGAATCATCCACTCACCTATTTTTATCTGTTTCTTTTTTAGAAAAGTGTTTTATTCCACCTTCCCATGATTGCTCATATTATTTGAAAGCATATATACAAAACAAGTATAAAGTAATAACACATACAAGTGCAAGAATGCAATCAACCTAAAAACAAATGGGCTTGAGATAGGTCCCTGTGTGTTCAGGAGGGAGAATGTGAACCCAGCTCTTGTGTAGTTGCCTCGTAAAAATGAAGGCAACCACCGATAAGTCCATATCCCTTACAGGTGGTAAATGTCGCTTTCTGAATAGAGAAGACCTGTAGCAGGTCCATAGAAGATTATCTGTGTCCCCGGTTTTGGGGGTGTTCATTTTTAAGTCCTAGAGGAGGAAACAATCAATATGTAAAACCGGTGCCAAAGTTACCATTACAATCCTATTAGAATCAGATGCATAACCAAATTGCTAAGCCCCAATGCAGCCCAAATAAGAAAGCTCTTACATTACTGTGAGAGACTAAGGAGAAATGCTGATATTGCCTAAGCCTTCATATGAAGGTGAAGCTTCATGACAAGGAAGGAGCAGGCGCAGGATGGGGCTGAATACAATGTCATGAGGAAAGCGGCAGCTCTGCAGCAGAAGAGGGCGTTGCTTGTTTTTATTTACATTTGTAAGTCACCTCATAAAATAATTTCTACAGGTGATGTACAGAAAACCACATTTAAATCAAGGCTAAAAATGCAATAAATTACAGTTGATTCAACATTTAATCCAACACCAAGACAAAAGAATAATAAAAAGTAAATGTTGGACACAGTAAACAAGAGACCTAATACACACAGAGGCACTCGGAACTAAAACCACCTCACTCGAGCTAAAACCACCCAACCAGCATTATGTGGCAGTGACTAATATTTAAATAATATTAAAAGATGTTAAACTGGCCTGAGGTCTTTGCCCCTGGGATAGGCACCTTCTTCCATTCAGTGGTTCATGTGAGCCTGAGGGATATTTTGTTTAGGAACAGAGGGATCTGTCAATATAGGTTTCTCTCAGTTTCTCATTTTTCCTATCTTAAATTACAGCTCCCCCCACATATACATTTTAATGTGTATTTCTCCTAAATACACATTCTTGTGCAGTATTGCCAAATATATATATCTGAGGTTGTCCAAAATATTACCTGCGGAGCACTGAAGAGAGCTTGATAGAAGGATTGATAAAGCACAGCAGCCGAGAGTTGTCGTGGGTTTTTTAACTCAAAAGTTTCATTTAAAAAATAATCAGAAACCCTATATTGATCTGCATTAAAAAGAACAGAGAATAAAAACACCAAGAGCTCTACAGAAAGCATTCTGGACAACCTACCAGTAACTTTGTGGCAGACGCAAAGAGAACTGGTGTGAAGCTTGAAATGTCTTTTTAAAAATATGCAAGCAATAATTTACATCATTTGCCCAACCTCTTAATTGTTACAAGATAAGAAAGGCTCCCTCAGCCTGTAAAGCGAGATGAGCATCACACCCCCAGAGTCGTCTGCGACTGGACTTAACTGTCAGGGGTCCTTTACCTTTTTAAGAAAGAGCAAGAAGCAAATCTCTTATGGAGGAAAGAAACCCCTTTCAATTTCTTCCACATAAAGCCCCTGGACCTATTCGGTAGGCTTAATCCACATGGAGCTGCACTTGTGTAAATTTTGGGCTGAAGTGGGGAAATTCTATAGACATTTTTGGATTCCCCATTATATAGTGAATGGAGAAAACAAATCCTAATTTTATACAGAGCCGTTTGGACCCATAATTACAGACTAAAGTGGAAAAAGTACAGGGCAACTCAGAAACAATTTTTTTAAGGCACAAATGCAGACAAAGTAAATCTAGGGGGCCCTGCACACCCCTAGCTACCAGCACCCCCACTTCTTCTACTGTCTCCCGGCACCCAAAGGTAAGCTGGAAATTTATGTTCCCCATGCAGTACTGTTCCCCATGCAGTGCTGAGGCTTCTAGTGAGCAAGTTCATTATTCCCTATTAATGAAGCTTCCTTACAACTCAAAAATTGAGTGATAGTTCAGAGGCAATAAAATACCAAGGTTGTCCCAAAAAGTATTTAATACTTTTGGAAAAGAATGTGTTTGAGACCAATTGTGACAAGAAGGTCAAGGGAGGAGTAAAAAGAGCTGCTACTGTGGTTTTTAGTGTGACATGTTTTATGGATGACCCCACAGTCTACACACAAGTATAGCTGAACTTCAGCTAAAGCTTTAGCATCAGTGTTCATTAAAATGGTAATAAAACTGTTTGCTCTCTTCATCCCATCTCAAAGCCCACAGCATTCTGGAAATATTTACACATGCCATATGGCCACACAGAGTATTATAAATTTTCACTGGAGAGGTTTTAGAATTCTAAGTTCTGTTCCCTTCAAAATGCCAGAGGAATCACAAATGCCTTAAATAACCCAAACATTTACCTTATCTATGTCTTTCTGTTTTATACCTCATTCTCCTTTCCTCTCCTTCATGTTTTGATTAAGATCTGTACAGTGAGTTCTCCACTAACTCTTGTGAATCACTTCCTCCAGTAGTGGAACTGTTCCCTCTCTCCCAGACTACTGTCAAGAGTCCTGGGATTTCTCACTATTTCAGTGATTTTTTAAGCTGTTGCTGCTGGCTCAAGGTTAGTTGTTTCTTAAAATGTGCCCACAACATCTCTTAGTTAGTCTTCTCTCTATGAGGATAATCGTCTCATTGAAGAGAGGACCTCAGCAAGGTAACCAGTGTCCCGGGTTTCTTCGTTGTTTTAGCCTTGGCAGGTCCTGACTCTGTGAGGTGCTAGTTTCCCCTCTAACTTTAGCTATCTTCAGACATTCAGAAGAAAGCATGAGGGTTGAACCTGGGGCATGCACAATTCCCCCACCCCAATGTATCTGTGTGCGCTGCCCTGTCCCCTCAGCTCCCGATGTCTGCAAGGAGATTCCAGTTGTTCAGCTGAATGTGTTTAGAATCCTCCTTTCACTCGGAATGCAGAGAGGATTCTAATGGTCTTCATCTGAACCTGGCTAGAATCCCCCTTCCCAAAACTTCCACAATGAATGCATGAAGGTCAGAAGTGGAGCATATTGATTTGGAGATCAAATAAGGCCACAGCTTTATTGGTTACAGATGCGTTCTGCCCCCCAGCGGTCCCCATTGGAGGAGTGGTAAGATCCTAGCCCCCATCTGGGCATTGGACAAGAACCACTCCTCCCAGATCCCTTTAACAGGATACCCTTACCCGTGGAGGGGCAGGCAGAGACTACAACCCCCCCTCCAACCAAGACTTGTTGTTTAGTCGTTTAGTTGTGTTCGACTCTTCATGACCCCATGGACCAGAGCACGCCAGGCACTCCTGTCTTCCACTGCCTCCTGCAGTTTGTTTGTTTTTTTAAAAAGATATTTATTAAGATTTTTAAAGTGTTACAAAATGAAAAAAGAAAAAAGAAAAATACAAAATAAAAATAGTTAAAAACAATTCCATCTTTCCATTACTTATCTTTCATTTGCTTGTTTCCCGGACCTCCTCACACCTCCCTTTTTTTAATTCCAATTCAGTTTGTTAATTCAGCAAATCCTTTCCCTCTTTGTTTATCCTAATCTTTAATCTTAAAATATTTTAACCTTAAATTTTAACCTATTAATAATCCATTTTTTCATATTCCTTATAGCATTATAGCTAAAAACCACTTAACTTCTTATCCAACATCATTCTAACATTCATTAATTTTACAGTATTTCTGTAGGTAGACTTTAAACTTTTTCCAATCTTCTTCCACCGACTCTTCTCCCTGGTCTCGGATTCTGCCAGTCATTTCCGCCAGTTCCATATAGTCTATCACCTTCATCTGCCATTCTTCCAGGGTGGGTAGATCTTGTGTCTTCCAATACTTTGCGATAAGTATTCTTGCTGCTGTCGTAGCATACATAAAGAAACTTCTATCCTTCTTTGACATCAATTGGCTGACTATGCCCAGGAGAAAGGCCTCTGGTTTCTTCGGGAAGGTATATTTAAATACCTTTTTCATTTCATTATATATCATCTCCCAGAAAGCCTTAATCCTTGGGCACGTCCACCAAAGGTGAAAGAATGTACCTTCACATTCTTTACATTTCCAACATTTATTATCGGGCAGGTGATAAATTTTTGCAAGCTTGACTGGAGTCATGTAAATCATTTTCATAATATTCTCTCTTAAGGCATTACATGCCCTAATGCCTCCTGCAGTTTGGTCAGACTCATGTTTGTAGCTTTGAGAACACTGTCCAACCATCTCGTCCTCTGTCGTCCCCTTCTCCTTGTGCCCTCCATCTTTCCCAACATCAGGGTCTTTTCCAGGGAGTCTTCTCTTCTCATGAGGTGGCCAAAGTATTGGAGCCTCAGCTTCAGGATCTGTCCTTCCAGTGAGCACTCAGGGCTGATTTCCTTAAGAATGGATAGGTTTGATCTTCTTGCAGTCCATGGGACTCTCAAGAGTCTCATCCAGTACCATAATTCAAAAGCATCAATTCTTTGGCGATCAGCCTTCTTTAAAGCCCAGCTCTCACTTCCATACATACTGTATGGAAAAGCATAGCTTTAACTATACGGACCTTTGTTGGCAAGGTGATGTCTCTGCTTTTTAATATGCTGTCTAGGTTTGTCATTGCTTTTATCCCAAGAAGCAGGCGTCTTTTAATTCCGTGCCTATCTGCCTTATAAAGTTGTGACGATTGCTATGAGGAAGGCAAAAACCCAAATGGTGGTGCCAATTAGCCAAGTGGCAAAAATTCCTGCCCAGCCCCTGAAAATTAGGCAATTCACATTGTCCATAGCAAGGTCGTAGCACCTGTGAAAAAACCCTAATCTGAGGGTGGATGAAGCGGCGCAGTGAGAGACGCCAAAAGGCCCTGTAGGCCTGGTATTTAAACTTCCCCTGGATATGGTGCCAAGGGCTGTAATTGGTCGGTTGGTCCTGTGCTCAGGGAAAGGCCCCTAACTCCTGCTGCCATTGGGCCATTTGGGGATAGGAAGACGATCTGGCCTGTGATAGGCTGGTTTACCAGGAAGGTCTGGGGCCCACCCGCAAAGCCACCCGCCTGATAAGGGGCAGACTTACTCTTTCATTTGTTCATTTGAATACCTGAAGAGGGCAAACCACTCCTAAAAATGCGATGTGATGGGTCAGAATATTTGAGCAGAATAGTGTACATAAAAGAATTCCTCAGTAGAGCATGACATGAAACTGAAAAAGGCCAAACAACCCGAGCAAGCATAATTCTGTATGAGTTTTAGATTGCTGCAAGAGGTTTTGATTAATCGCTTATCCTAAGCCCACTACCCAAACTTCTCTTCTTTGACTTGTTTACATAGTAAATTGGCTAATTAGAGGTCGAAATGAATTGAAAGTAAAGAAGGAAGGCCCTTAAGATAATTAGGGGCTCTTGACTCAATTCTGTACCATCTTGGGATATGTGAACAATATAAACAAAGGCATGGCCATTATCTTGGGTATGCAAAGCTCCATTAAACTCAGAATTCCCTTTAAACAATTACCCAGGAGTGTTTTGCAAAATTGATAAAGAATGGGCAGCAACACATATCCTGGGATTTGTGCCTTAGTAATCCTTTTGAAATAATGTCAGGTCTCACAAACTTGATAAAGAAAGCTAAAGGGACAATTTTATGTTCTTGTGGACTGGGCTCTGGGTTTAAAGGATTGGCAGTGATGTTAATCATATGCCTACCTATTAAATTACTAAAAGTTGACACGATAACAGAGATAAATAAATTACTTGCAGATATTGTGCTGCTTCTACTGTAGCATCTTTTGGCTGAGAAGTTGTGGAATTCTGACTTTAAGAGAATATAGACCCCTCCGCCCTCACCCCCACAGAGGATACGAAGCACATTGCATCAAACTGTGGCTCATCATGAGCCAACATAAGTATTAGTGCTCTGCTCAAAATTACCCTGCATTTCCCCCCAACAATTCCCCATAAATTAACGAGAAAAGAAAATTTATTCAAAAATTACAAAAGGGGAGACAACTCTTTTGTGGAATTCTTTTAGGTGAGGCCTAGGGTTTCTGTAGGGTACTTTTCAGGTGGATGGTATTGTTGAACTACAACTCCTCTCGTTGGGAGTTGTAGTTCAACAACATCTGGGAGGCACCATGTTGGCTGTCCGTGACATATGTCATGTTGTAGATCTGCCAGAAAACTGTTGCACTCCCTCCCTAAGAGAGGCACACCAGCCCCCAGCCCCCCCCCCCCCCGAATACTGGTGGTGGAAGCTCAATAGTTGATGCCAGACTGTGAACTTAGGCAGATGCCACCTGGCACTTACTATTTTAGCTGCCATGAAGTCCATATTTACTTATCTACATAATCTATGTCTATGCAGAGGGACAATAGCACATTGATGTGATATGTACATTCCGTTGCAGAAGGTCCCAGGTCTAATCTCCCACCATCTCTAGTTACGGTAGCATGTGATAAGAAAGAGACCCCAGTGAAAACATCAGCCCATGCAATACAGGGTTAGATGGACACATTGTCTGACCTGATGTAAGGTAGTTCCCTTTGTTCCCAACTGCTTTGGTTTTCCTGCTCCTCTTCATATTCTGGGTTCCAGCAATTCATATGCCAGGATTTCAAATTGCCTTGCACCGTGCTGCAATGGATTAATTGATTCTATATCCTTCAGAGCCTGCAGGAACGTTTCCTCATGTGAAAGACACAATCTCTGAGCTATACTTCAGGAGTTCACATTGTAAAAGGAAGAAAGTCGATTTTTAAAGTAATCACTGTCAATAGAAGTCATTTGTAATGTGTAGAAAATAACTCTGTATACATTTCATAAGAACACTCTCATTTTTCAAGGTGTATATTTAACAATGAAATATGCAGCTCTTTCTAGTGAATTTTCATAGGTTTAAGTGTTCTGTTGAGAAACAAAAATAGAGAACATGAGAACAGCAATGAAACACTTATTTTATTAACATTTCATCATTTCTTGTTAAAAAAGTAAACTCAGCCAGGTTTTCATATTTATTAGATATGTCAAATTTAATAAAATTGATGTTTATGCTTATACAAAGTACTACTTCATATAAACACAATCTTTTCTTCAATCACTGATGGGAAAATCTGGCTTGCTCGTATGGTTTAGTTGTGTGTGGGTTTTTTGTTTTTTAAAAAAACTTTATAAAAATCATTGTGATTAATTTTTCAAACAGAAAACCTTGAGTTGATAACTAGCAATTTTTTTCAGTAATATAAAAGGAATACACAATGAAAACCCCAGTAAATTGCCAGTAAATAATGAAGATCCATTAATTTCTTCTTAAGTCTGGACATGTCCTTGTGTTTTTTGGTTAATGATGTCAATTACAGTCAAATTAAGCTAATGAGAATAACTGTGGATCAATTTTAATTGAAAAAAAAATCAATATATTTTGGTAATAATTATGCTTTTGTCAGGCTTGATTTACCATTTGCTTTGGTACTATCCACTATTTGCTTTCCTCCACTACAGGAGCTGCTAAAAGTTAAGATGGGGGAGGAGACAGCAATGGGTGTTTGTGGATGAATAGGAGTCATAGAAAGCAGTTTTCGGAATTATATTTAATTGTGCAGATGTCTCTGAAAAACAATTGTTCAAAATACATCAGACATCTAAACAATTATTAGAATTATTTTTCCCCCAAATAAGCTCTATCTTAGCACTTTGAGGTATGTCTCCCTCTATTGTTCCATCTTCCCTGACCACCAGCCATGGTAACTGGGCTTGATAGTAGATAATAACATCATATTGGCTACAGATGTGTGCATACTCGCCATGCCTATTTTGCCAAAAGGGAAGAAAGCTCAGTTATCATAGTGCTCATGCAACTGTTTGGTCTACAATGGATTGATATCCATCTTTACCTTTTCCATGTGTACTGGATTTCTAGCAAACTATGGAGATGCACATATTTTCACATCCATTTTTTTCTTAGAAATGTAGCTTTTCAAACAAAGGCAAGAATAAGTAAAATATAGTAATTTTATTTTTCACTGCAGTAACTAATTGAAAACACCTTTCTTTTGGCAACATTCAGGCAGCATTTATTCTCTCCAGCAAAGTCTGGTATATTTCATTTGTTTTTTTCTATAAAACAGAAAAAGCAATTTGGCTAACTGTTAAATTTTGTACCTTATTATCAAAAGCCATTAAAACCTGAGAGAATTGTTGTACTGCAAGGAGGGGAATAATGAATGTACAGTGTGTTTCAACAAATATTCTGCAGTTTCCTCTAAAATACAGATGTTAAAGATTTTTTAAAAAATAGGCTTACTAAACTACTGCTGGCTCCAAAGTTAGTGAGCAGGTGAGATTTCAAACAAAAATTCTGGAAACAATATGAACTCTGATAAGCTGGTGATGAAGAATGAGAGAGAGGGGTCTTAAAATGCAACTTTATGCATGCTACTCAGAGGTTGTAGTGAGGGATAAGATCAGTTCACCTCTTATTTTCCTGTCTATCTAATCAGCACTTCCCCAAACAATGCATGAAACTCTCCTTCAAAAGTTGCACTATGCCACATTTTGTGAGTCTGTTATCCAACACACACCCCAACCAAGTATGTACAGAAGGGTTTATATTAAGGGGAAGTATGAATAAAAGTGGGTGGCGCTGTGGGTTAAACCACAGAGCCTAGGACTTGCTGATCAGAAGGTCAGCGGTTCGAATCCCCGCAACAGGGTGAGCTCCCGTTGCTCGGTCCCTGCTCCTGCCAACCTAGCAGTTCAAAAGCACGTCAAAGTGCAAGTAGATAAATAGGTACCACTCTGGCAGGAAGGTAAACGGTGTTTCTGTGTGCTGCTCTGGTTCTCCAGAAGCAGCTTAGTCATGCTGGCCACATGACCCGGAAGCTGTACACCGGCTCCCTCGGCCAATAAAGTGAGATGAGCGCCGCAACCCCAGAGTTGGCCACGACTGGACCTAATGGTCAGGGGTCCCTTTACTTTTACCTATGAATAAAAGCAGGGGTCAGCAAATGTTTTCAGCAGGGAGCCAGTCCACTGTTCCTCAGACCTGGTGGGGGGCCAGACTATTTTTTTGGGGGGAGGGGATGATGCAAGAGTACCAAGAGCCCCAGTGGCTGCTTACCTGTGTCTCGCGAGCGGCAGGGGCTGGTGGTGGTGGAGGGACAACGAGTGGAGCACGAAAGGGCTCTGGAGAGGGGCTGCTTAAAATGGCGGCTACTTGAGCGCTGCTGCTGCTGCTGGCACCAACAAAGCCCAACCCCCTTCCTCCTCTAGGCAGGGTGGGAAGAAGCCAGGAGGAGCTTCTCCAGGGAGAAGGTGCTGCCACCACTGCCGCCGTGTGAGGAAGAGGGAAAGAACGTGCACACTGGCGATCCACGCAGAGATTCCTGGACTGTCAGTGGGCCGGATCCAGAAGGCAATTGGGCCCGATCCAGCCCACGGGCCTTAGTTTGCCTACCCATGAATAAAAGTAACAAAGTTGGGGAAAACTGGTTGCAAAAATGTGTACATTAAGAGAAATGGATACTAACATGCTGGCAATTTTTCAGGAGGACTTTTACAAAATAAAAATAAATCATAACGTGGTGCAGAAATGTAGTGAACTGTGACCTTAGCTTCCATCTCATCTTCTAGTTGATTTTGTTTACTTGCTTGCATTGAGTCATTCACTACTGGAACCAGCACAGGCAACAGAATGCTGTGATATCAGAATATCAGCTCAATAATATAACCGACTGTTTAATGGAACATTATAGAGGACAACATACACCATCCAAAGCACACAAACTGAATAAATAACTGACCAAATGTTTCATCATGCGGTAAATTCCGGGTATGCTCCTCGGGGGGGGGGGGGGGGGAGAAGAAGATAATACACTTTTAGGAAAAAAATCTCATTTGAGGAGTGTTTATTTGCTAAAGGATAAACAGCACACTGTGGTTGGTTACTTGGGTGTGGAGAAAATGAGAAACATTCATCATCACCCTGATCTAAATTTGTAGGTTCAATTGTATATGGAGCCCCTCATACTATTCCATTACTTAAATGGAATAAATCAATATATCTCAGTATATCAACAATAGCGAAGTGGAAAGGGTGTGAGTGAGGAAACTAGCTGTAGCAAGGTAAGCAATTAATAAGCACTTGTAAGCAAATGCATCCAAAATCATGACAAGCATAAGTTCTCAGAATCCCCCAACTATACATGAAAAATTGCCTCTATTGGAGTATTGCTATCACATTGTACTCATAGCTGTAGCTTTCTGCAGATTTCAGCATTATGCATCATTGTTGTAGTCATAGGATAGCACAATCATATGACTACTGAACAGGTAAAAGGATGGATTTGCTCTTTTTTCACTGCATGTTTTCAGGTGAAATAGAGTTTTTATATTACGTTAGTAGTCATCGCTCTGGATCATTTAACATGCTAATATTATGCATATTATTTTAGCATATGATAAAGCACAAGAGGAGGAAGTGAGAGAGACAAGTGGAGACATTTTTTGTTCTGACAAGCTTTCCTTGCCGGATGATAATGTCTCTTTTTATTGTTTTTCAATTCATTTGCTTTTATTTTTTGTGCTGTTTTTAACAGCATACATGTAGATAGTGATTAAACACTGTTGTTGCTGCTGCTACTAATATAAGCCCAATGAGGTTCAAGGGTGCTTTGTTGTCACTGAATTCTGCCCACTTATCCAAACCGATTTCTTAGCATTTTTTGGAATAAAAGGGGGAAATCTGCTGCTATTTTTACCCTATCATTGAAACTTAGACCAAAATGTCAGGCAGAATCAACTACTACATTGTTGTAGTTGGATAATAAGCATTAATTTAATTAAAATGAATTAAGCCAGTCCACAAATGTACTCATCTGCAGAGGGATCTGTGTGGGCCGTTCCAGTCCTGTTTTCCCCCTTGGAACATGTGGATGAGACCAGATGAGGTTTTAATGTGCAGACTTTGCACCAGCTTGTTAGAGATAATGGGAGCCCTGAGCATTATCTTACAACTTGTATCCCTTGATAGAGCATACAGGCTAGTTAAATGGAGGTACAGAAACTTCCCATTACCTGTAACGGCCTCTCTTTGCAGCTGGGTGATACATACACAGTGGACGATATAATCTGTTTTAAAAATTATAGTCACATCTGTGATATTGAAAAAGCACATATAGATTATCACTGATAGAAAGAGGACATTGTGTTTTTTTCAAACACAACTGGAGAACATTTGTTTCTTTATGTGTGGGTGTTGAGTTTTAGACCTATTTTATAAGGATATATATATATACATGTATATATATATATATATATATATATATATATATATATATATATATGTGATTTTTATAATTAATTTAGATAACTGCATTCCCGAATAATTCATAATCACTCTATATCTGGAACTTGAATGAGGCCATATAATTGAAATTTGGGGAGAGTAAAGATTACCATTGCCAAGTCTGCATATTTTTTTATAAACTTACCATTTGTATTGCCCTGCTCAGTGGTGAGGAAAGTCTTAGTTTTTCACAGCATTGCTGGATTTCAGATCAAACTCAGGATTGTGGTCTTCCTCCCCCCCCCCCCCAATTGACAGGATTATCCAGAAGACCAGTTTACCAAGTTGTTATGTGCATCACTTGGCAAATGGCTGTTTGTAGTCACCCTTTGTTAATCTGAATTTATGAGCAAAAAAACCCCACCTGTGTTAATATTCTTAAGAATTTCTGCTAAAAGTCCAATATACATGAAACTCAGTCTACATTGTACCTCTTTATAATCCAAACGATAAGCAAATTGGAATTTATGAAGTTCTATCAGACACTGTGTTATCCGCATATCATGCATTGATGAATCAGCCCATTTATGCAATTCCTAGGTTGCACAGCGAGCCACTATCTCACAGAAACTACATGATAAGGAGAGTGTAATGTTATTACTTCACTGCAGTAAAGCATTAGCTCTCTATTCCAGATTTGTTTGAGAAGAACAAATTGGACGCTGTAGCTGACTGAGATCACTCACCTTCTAATTAGCAGCATATAAACAATCAAGTCCAGCACAAAAACAAAATTCTTATATGCCATGCACAATTTAGCCAAGATTACAATGATCACTGCTTGTTTTGACAGCAATACAAACAACAATCTCCCAGTGTTGGTTTCTTAACTGTTCCTGTGTCTGGATTGTATCTATCTAGTTACAGTATCCTAATGATCAGTACTCTCACTGGTACATTTTAACTTGTTTGTAATTGATTTGGAGTTTGGGATGAGCAGTGAGATAGCAAAGCTTGGCGATGACACCCAACAATTCAGGTAAGTAAGAATAAAAAGAGATTGTGAGAAGCCCCAAAAGGATGTCTGGTTAAAATGGCAAATGCAGTTCAATGTAAGGAAGGACGAAGTGATGCAGCAAAAATCTGAACTTCACATTTATGCTGTGATTGGCCAAGAAAGAAATATTCAGGATAGCTTAGTGAAACCAGAGTGAAAAGCTGGAAAAGGTTCAGAAAAGGGCAACCAAAATGGTCATGGGTATGACTCAGATTTAATGATATACAGTGGTACCTCTGGTTTCATATTTAATTTGTTCCGGAGGTCCGTTCTTAACCTGAAACTGTTCTTAACCTGAAGCACCACTTTAGTTAATGGGGCCTCCTACTGCTGCTGCACCACCGGAGCATGATTTCTCCTCTCATCCTGAAGCAAAGTCCTTAACCCAAGGTATTCTTTCTGGGTTAGCGGAGTCTGTAACCTGAAGCGTATGTAACCCGAGGTACCACTGTAGTAGACCTGAGTCTACGATGACAGCCCGCCCCAAACCTCCTGATAATTGCTCCCTGCTTATGCAATGGCCTACACACTTGCACTTGGAATCTATAGCCCTATACAGGTGTTCTGCTGGTGTACAGAAACTAAATGTGAGCAAAAAGAGTGAGATAAGTGCACCCAGCCTTGCTACCCCCATCACCTTCAACTCTTGGAGGGCAAAAGTCTGAAGTGCACAGTGTATTGTAGTGGGGGCTGTTTGCAGTATTTAAGACCCACATTATAGGATTGTGGCATCTTTCCTTGTTCAAGTAGTAGCTTTCACATGCAAGCAAAATGCCTGCATAGGGTTTATGTGTGAGATGTAACCTAAAGAAAATTAAGGGTATGTTTACTCAAAAGGTCCTGGTTGAACATTAATAGACCCCATATAAACAAGCCCATGAACCATGGAAGTTCCCTTTCTCAGGGCTTTCATTTCTACACTATACATTGCACAGAGCTGTAGAGGAAATTTCAACAACTAGAGAGATTGCCTTTTGTAGAAATGGGTTTAGAATCCAAATGCAAGCAGGTGAAAATGACTCTGCAATAAAAATGCTGTTATTTATTCATTCACCAGCAATTATATTCTAAGCAATAGTGCATGGTCTTTTATATAGGTAAGGCAAATCTTAAAAACAGATGTAAGTCTGCAAAATGAAATGAAATTCATAATAAAACTACTGCTTTTTCTGTACAGCAATAAGCTCTACAGAATGCTAGGGCTGCAGATATTAAGGGCAATAAAAGGGCATCGAGTAGTTCAGATGGAAAGGGTTTGGTGGTAACCGAATGCAAGGCAGAATGGATTTAGAGAACCCACCTTTTCCCAGTGTGCATTGACTTGGGTAGTTGTGCAGCTACTGTGTTGACCAAATGGATCCAATGTATTGTGCCATATTTTTTAGCAGCTTAGTGGTTAAAATTTCTGTATCCACATGGTGCTTAACCTCATTGGATGTTTTAATACTTTGAGGCTCTCATCCATCGAGCCATTCAAGGTGGTTAACAACAGCAAACAGGCATTGTTGCATATGGGTTTCAAAACTTGGCCTGAAAGGCAAAACCCTTAGCAACTTAAGACTGATGGTGGATACATCATTGTGTGTACTGCCCCTGCTGGCTCAACACCAAAGTATTACCCTCTTGAGGGGAAGGCCCACACCACATCCTTGTTTCAGCTGCAGCAACTTAGGCTGCAAAATAAGTCCATAATGGATGCTGTTTTGCCAACCATCCAGTGCTCAACATGGTACGCATTAAGCAATGTGATGATCCAGACACTCTTCTGCTCAGATGACAGTGAGGAGAGGAGAGCATAATCCCCCCCTTTGACCTTTCTTATGTCCTTCTTCATGACATTTAACCACAGAGCCTCAGGTGTAATAGCTATTCAATGAGTTCTAAGTTAGCAGAGCTTTTGGTTTTGAAGCATAATGTCCCAGCTACTGAAGACCCCTCCTTGGATCATGAAAAGATGAATGAATATTTCCATCACCTTATTTCTTTTTCTGTTCTTATTGTCCCATAGCCATAATAATCTAACTTTTTATACTAAGCTTCTCTTTTAATTGGACAGTTAGGGTTTATAAAGGTGCAATGCTAAAATGCACATAAATAAGATTATATAGCCAATAAAAGGCTGCATCTCCTTATAAATCCTGAGCAATTGTAACTAGAAAAATCTGCAGAAAAATGTATTTCTTTTGTAAATGTAAAAGGAGATGTAGTAAGACTCACTAAACTCCATGGCGTTCCCTGTCCCCATCCACAAAGCAATTTCTAAGGACGGAAAGACCATAGCTGAATGGTAGAGCATGTGCTTTCCATGCAGATTATCCTTTAATGAATCCTTGGCATCTCTTGGAGAAATTCCACCCTGCAATTTGATGAACCCACTTCCAGTCAATGTAGACAACACTGAGATAGATGCGCTCATGATCTGAACTGGTATACTACAGTTCAGATTTCAACTACAGTGGTACCTCGGGTTAAGTACTTAATTTGTTCTGGAGGTCCGTTCTTAACCTGAAACTGTTCTTAACCTGAAGCACCACTTTAGCTAATGGGGCCTCCTGCTGCCGCCACACCGCCGGAACACAATTTCTGTTGTTATCTTGAAGCAAAGTTCTTAACCTGAAGCATATGTAACCTGAGGTACCACTGTATGTGCTTCACTACCACTTTCAGCAAAGGAGACGCATTCATCAGCCCAGCACTGTATCATCACATGGATCCACTCCATGTTGACATTTCTTTTTCCTTTTTAAAAGTCAACTGGATGAGCAAGAACTCAAAGTCATAAATTGAAGCAGGAGTTTGGAAGGTTCACAACAGACAAAAATGAGTACTTTTCCACACAGTAGTACATAGTTAAACTGTGGCATTCACCTCCACCGGACGCAGTGATGGCCACCAGCTTGGTTGGCTTTTAAAGAGGATTAAATAAATTCATGGAGGATATTGCTATAAATGATGTCATGAACTGGCAGGACGATAGGGAGGGAGAAGAGGAAGAAGAGGGCCTGAGCAAGGGATGTAGTGGGGACTGGGACACACCGGAGCAAGCAGGGGAGGGGAAAGGAAGTACTCACAGGGTAACAGGGGCTGGTGAAGGGATGGGGGTCAGTGCACAGGAAACAGAGCAGCAGGGCCCATCACCAGAGCTAGAAGAGCCCCTTGTCTCCACAATCATAGAGGGCTCTGAGGTATAGGGAGCTGCATGCAGGGTGCTCCAGGAGGCTGAAGCAGGCAAGAGTCCACAGCCCAGCTCCCTAGCTGGCCAGGTGGGGCTCACTAGCTCTGGGAGGAAGGGTGTGCTTCTTTACCTGGAGTAGGCTTGGAACAGGTGAAGGTCACATGTCACATCAACCCCAGAAGCTGCAATCAGCAGGCAAAGAACAAAAGGGAAGCAGAGGCGAGGTGCTGTGTCTGCTCACTTGCCTATGTTAATGGATCTTGACTTGAATGTTCCTGGACCTCTATGAGGCTTCAGGCTTGATTCTGGATTATATTCTGACGGCTGGACTTCAGACAGCTACTTGGATTGACCCTGGACTGCATTTTCTGACCTTGGACTTTGGACTTTGCCTGTGTGGATTGACCCTTGGACTTAGCATACTGACTTGCTACCAGGTAGGGCAGGGGTTCGTGGCAAATGGCTACTAGCCGCAATGGGTATATTTTACTACCCTGGAGGCAGCCCGCCTCTGAATGCTTCTCAAGTACTGGGAGTCACAAGTGGAGAAGAACACTCTTGTGTTTAGGTCCTGTTCTGGGGGCTTTCCATAGGCACCTGGGTGACCCCTCTGAGAAGAGGGTGATGGCCTGATCTAGCAAGATTCTTAACTTATGCAAGTAATCTTTAGTAGCTTTGCATATCCAATCAAAGGGCATCCCTAGGCAGTAAAAAATAAATACAGTGGTACCTCGGGTTACAGACACTTCAGGTTACATACGCTTCAGGTTACAGACTCCACTAACCCAGAAATAGTACCTCGGGTTAAGAACTTTGCTTCAGGATAAGAACAGAAATCGGGCTCCGGCGGTGCAGCGGCAGCAGGAGGCCCATTAGCTAAAGTGGTGCTTCAGGTTAAGAACAGTTGCAGGTTAAGAACAGACCTCCTGAATGAATTAAGTACTTAACCCGAGGTACCACTGTAAATAAAATGAATAGGTTTTACAATTTGACTTAAAGTTGAATCATGGTCCCTATCTGAAACTCTCACTAATCAGCAAAAGCTTCCATTCTGGGTTATAGATGGATCTGATTATTTTGCATACTATTTCCCAATGGAAAGCATGTGTGTTGTGCTTTGAAGGAGGTTAGGGACCAAGTTTCTGCACTTCCATATTATCTTGTGCACTCATTTGCTTTCTTTTTGTGTGCGCTCTCTCTCTCCCTGCTCTTTTGCTGAGAACAAAATATCGGAATCTGCAGATCACAATTATTTACTGCATCCTTAATGTACACCCTGTGTACAAACTGTGCAGGCAGATGCAACACTCATAAATTACGGTGCTTATTCAGCAACTATTGTGGTGCAGAGAGAGAGTCAATAGTACCCCGTCTAAGTGGCTGAAAAAAGAGAGAAAGCAATTGTGTGACTAAACAATCAGCAATTTTGTTAATTGATTCATATTTTAATGCTGCGTATCCCCATGACACTTTTCTAGGACTGATTAATTATAATAAGCTTTGAATTCCTTTCACTTTGGATGCTCAAGGTTATTTGCACCTGTAAAGCCAGGGTGTGTAAACAAGACCTAAATATTATGCTCTCTTGCTCTCTGCCCCCTTTTTAGCAAACAGTTCTTATAATTTTTATTTTTATTTTTTTTTTGCGCGCAGACAGCAAATTGGGTAGATAATAAACTGTCTATAGCTTTGATGCTAGCATCAGAATGTTGTCAGTTTGGAAAAAGTCAACTGGCACCTCTAGATAGAGCTAGGAAAGACCGGTATACAAAATTCTGAACAGCCCCTGCCAATCTGTGCAGAAAGTACTGAACTATACAGACTAATGGTCTGACTTGGTATAAGGCAAATTATTTTGTTCCTATAATACACTACTGTAAAAGGAATTCCTGCAAGAGCAACAGTGATGAGTTGAGGGAAGGGGTTATTGTTTGAGGAAGAAAATGACTTAATAACGGTAACTAGAAAAAGTTTGATAATGAACAACTATTATCTGAGGAGCATTAGAAACTTGGAAATAGGAGAATTATCTGATGTAAATTTAGCTGTGATTCAGTTAACTACTTTCTGTTAAGGTCAGGCCTAATCTAGCATTTAATATGAAAATAAATTCAGGTACGTAGCCGTGTTGGTCTGACACAGTCAAAATAAATAAATAAATAAATAATTGTCCAGTAGCACCTTAGAGACCTTAGACTGATGCTTTTGAATTATGGTGCTGGAGGAGACTCTTGAGAGTCCCATGGACTGCAAGAAGATCAAACCTATCCATTCTTAAGGAAATCAGCCCTGAATGCTCACTGGAAGGACAGATCGTGTAGCTGAGACTCCAATACTTTGGCCACCTCATGAGAAGAGAAGACTCCCTGGAAAAAACCCTGATGTTGGCACAAGGAGAAGGGGACAACAGAGGACAAGATGGTTGGACAGCGTTGTCGAAGCTACCAGCATGAGTTTGACTAAACTGCGGGAGGCAGTGGAAGACAGAAGTGCCTGGCGTGCTCTGGTCCATAGGGTCACGAAGAGTCGGACACGACTAAACGACTAAACAACAACAACCTTAGAGACCAACTACGTTTGTTCCTGATATAAGCTTTCATGTGCATGCACACAAAAGCTTAAACCAAGAACAAATGTAGTTGGTCTCTAAGGTGCTACTGGACAATTTTTTAATGAAAATATGTCATTGGGATACATGACGGAATTCAGAAATGCTTCCTGATTTCCCTGCCTTAATCTGAGAACCTTGAAATAACTATGCAGTGAAGGTGGGACCTTAGACTGTTGATTTGTACAATTAAGTAGCCATACAAGCTTGCTCGTATAAACTGCTTCTTGCTGCTATTTGACATGAGTGACAGTTTTAACAGGGAATATGCTGTTTTATTTTACTTACTACTGCATCTGCTTTTATCATGCAATAAATAAGGGCAACAGAGTGAGAGGGGGGCAGATTGTGGATTTTTGACTAAAACATTTGAGGAACACCCTGCTAATGAGATTGTGATAGGGCTGACATGATGTAGGATTTCATGCTGAACTTGCAGTACTAGCAAGAAAGCAAAAAAAGGTGAGCATTGACAAATCGGCCCTATGAGTCCACAACACTCTACCTGAGTCATTGAGGGACTGGCAATCCCAATTGGCCAGTTACAAGCCTGGAAAGGGAACAAGAGAGGTACAGACACCAGCTGTTCTCTTGAAGCCATTGTGGGTCTGTCCAGGCATTATTTACTCCATGCAGTCAACATACTATGGGGGGGGGCATGGCACCCAGGTGTGCTGGTCTTGCCCCTGTTAATGTATCCACTGCTGGCCCTACCCCATGCTGTCCACACATCAGGAGTATATCTGCAGAGAGCAAGCCTACTGAATTTAAGGGCTGAAGCACATTCAGCAGGTTTCCCTTCTACAAAAAATGTCCCTAATATGTGAGGAGCTTGGGAGTCCGGACCTCAAAAGCATGTGATAGTGGCGGCGGCAAAATGTGTTTATTTGTTTGCAAGATTCTGCCAACATTAAGGGGGGAATATCATAGTGGTGAACAGAACAAAATGAGCAATCAAACAAGTGCAAATTACACCATACATGCTCTCCTGCTTTCTCACCATGCAATGTTAATTGAATAACAGGGCATATACACTTCACTGAATGATTGGAATCTGAAAAAGTGGACAATAGTCTTGGAAAAATAGATCCTAATTTGGACTTAGACATTTAGATTACTGGCATTAGTTCTGCGTAGGAATTGGGGGGGCGGGGGTTGACTTAAAACTCATTTAAAGTCAAATCTATCAAATTTCCACTTTCCAAAAAAGATGAGAATCGAAACACAGCCATCCTTCAAAATTCACACTTACCTGAATATCACAATGCAATTCTCAACCTAAACAATGTTACAAAAATGCATCTATTGGTGGAAAGTGTGCATAAAAATGAACACACTGTGAAAATAACTTATAACAATGCTTTATATTTGGGTAAATTGCTGGCAACAATATGTTTATTTGGAGAAATTCACACTAAAATGCTGATGACTTTTCATTGTTTTTTTAAAAAAATTAAAAAATAAATTACAAATTGCTGCAGAAATTGGATTTAAGATTGTAAGAATGGGAAACAGAGTGTAGGCATAAACAAAGTCCCCACTTTAGATGGCAGTTCTGCATTCCACCCAGGGCTAAGGAATGGCTGGTTCCCTGACTCTCTGCTGGTACCACTTTATCTGTGTCAGTAGGAACTTATAGCTGGTCTTCCCTTGGTCACAGGACCAAACTAAATGGATAAATGGACCATAATAAAACAGAATACGTGTTGAAATGCAACGAAACTTACCTTGGAATGCCAGACAACAACACACAATGCTAGAAACTGGTAGCAAGTTCTTCCATATCTGATTTTTCACTTGCTAACTTTTATGATCTATGACAATAAAGTTTTGAATCATTATACTGAGAAAGTCATTACATTTCCAATAGCAAATGCATTTCATCTCTGTATATTTATATGACTCTCAAATTGACAGTGCAATGCTACTTGCTATCTCAAACTTGATGGCTTTAAAATGATTTGAAATAATTTACGAAAATGTCTCTATTCCCAAAAATACATTAGATGTTAAAGGGAAAATCAGCCATCTGGGAATTGCTTCCTTTTAACTTCCGTGTTTTGGCAGATCTTACTATGTAACTGGGATTCCTCACCTTTTCCACAGCGCTCCCTGTCACACAAACAAGTATCTTGTGACTGTGAGGTGTATTTGCATTTTTCTCTTCCCCACCTCCCCTTACTCTCATACGCATAATTGCACTGACCAACATAACATTCATGAAACTCGGCATATGAGGCAAAGTAAGTAAGTATTAAGTGAAGTCTGGATATACTGTATCTTAGAGAGACAATAGAAACTTTGAAGCTTCATTATACTGAGGGCAGATCATCTAGCCCTAGGGAGGGAGAACCAGTGGTCCTCTGGATATTGTTGGACTTTATCTCCCATCAGTGCCAACCATTGGGAATTCTGGCTGGGGCTTCCAGGAGTTGCAGTCCAACAACATCTGGAGAGCCCCTGGTTCCCTGTTCTTAGAGATGGATGAATTAGTCTATTTCTGCTCCATGCCAGTTTCTGCATGTGGTGACTCATAAGCCTCCTCTGTTCCGATTGCGCATTAATCTGGTGATATTTTTTTTTTAAATACAAAGAACACCATAACCCTGTATCAAATTTTCATTTAAATATGTATTTTAAAAACGATTGTACTGCAACATAATATGTAAATTATCTCAGTGTAGGTATTTCTAAACAAACTTCCCTTCCTCAGCTGCTTCAAACGAGAGAGATAAAGGATTAGGCGACCTCAGATATTCCACTGTATGGAGGTACTTTCCTCAAACTTCAGCCTTTGTTTCAAAGCATCACTTTCCCCCTCTCGGTGTTCTTCCCTTCTTGCTCCCATGCCATGGCCACAGCTGTTGTGCAACCATCCAATGAACATATTCCCAGGGATTGAATCTGGATATCTCTATGTGTGCCAAGTGTGCTCTGTCACTTAATATTCATAGTTCACGTTTATTGTCTACAACTGTCACTCCAAACTTCTGTTAAAAGAACCAGTGAAACAATTTGGCCTTCATGCAAATGTGACTTGCTGGTGTTACTCGGTGACCTGGAATACAGTTCCTTGCTGTCTGTTTTTCTTCACACACATCACAATCAGCCATGCAACAACAGACCTGAAAAATGCATAATGGCGAGGAAACTTCTCAGGAGGATCCTTCATTATGCATTTACCCTGGATTTTATGTGCACTTCTTGACTTCTACTTAGTTAGCTAGCTATTTATTTCTGGCTTCAAGAGAAAGAAGACCAAACCAAGTGTCATTTTTTTTAAAAAAAAAACCCCTCAAAAAAGCTTCTGAAGTCATTTCTTAATTAACCCATGTGCAACAAAATAGCATTTGTTGCCACTGAAATATCACATTGCACCAAAATATCATGTAGATTCATTGGGTTGAATTCAGACTGCAGTGCTATCTCGGGTTAAGTACTTAATTCGTTCCAGAGGTCCATTCTTAACCTGAAACTATTCTTAACCTGAAGCACCACTTTAGCTAATGGGACCTCCTGCTGCCGCCGCGCCGCCGGGACACGATTTCTGTTCTCATCCTGAAGCAAAGTTCTTAACCTGAAGCACTATTTCTGGGTTAGCGGAGTGTGTAACCTGAAGCGTATGTAACCTGAAGCGTATGTAACCCAAGGTACCACTGTGAGTTAATTGAAGGCCTACTGAAATCAGGGGGACAATTATCTTGTCCCTCCTCCCATTCTTTTAACTCCTTTTATCTATTCTTTTCTAACTCATATATTATGTGTAGTGCTTTATTTATATTATGTGTAGTGCTTTATTTATGAAGTTGCTCTTTTTTAGCTTATTTCAAATATGAGTTAGATGGTGCCAGCAGATGCCAGAGCAAGCCCTGCAGGTCAAAGGACTTAGTGAAAAGAGGATGCAAAAGGGAAAGGGCAACTAATTAGGACAAGAGGGGAACAGGCAGCCCAGGGGTGGGGCCAAACAAGGTGGGACCCTCAACCGCATGCATAAAGGCCAGAGTCTCTTGGCTGGAAGCAGTATGGTGCTGGACAAGAAAGATAAGGAAAAAGAACCAGGGGGTTGTAAGAATTAACAACTAATAACAGATAGCAAGGAGTGCTGTGTTCAAGGCAGTTCTTTACAGTGTCTTTAAACTTCCCTGATCACTTGAATGAAAGGTGGGATATAAATATAAATGAATATATTCAGACAGCCCACCTGCCTTTAATAACAAGAAGGCAATATGTACATTCATTCAATTGAATTGTTCCTCTTTGTCATTATCATCGTCGTCTTCTATCGTGACATATTTTTTTAAAAAGTTTGAAATTGCTCAGTTTAGGGAGGGTGGAGTTACCTCATGCCCCCACAGAAAGAAGCCAGTCAGCCTTGTGCTCTGGGTAAGAAGTCTGAATTAGGTTTGAATGAACACCAACCCAGAACTTACTTTTAACTTACTTTATTGCAGAATCAAGCCCTCATATAGGAAGCTGCCTTATCCCATTGCTCCATCTTGCTCAGTACAGTCTAGGCCATGGGTAGGCAAACTATGGCCTGGGGGCCAGATTTGGCCCAATCTCCTTCTAAATCCAGCCTGCAGACAGTCCGGGAATCAGCGTGTTTTTACATGAGTAGAATGTGTCCTTTTATTTAAAATACATCTCTGGGTTATTTGTGGGGCATAGAAATTCATTCATTTTTTTCCTTCAAAATATAGTCCAGCCCCCCAGTCTGAGGGACAGTAGACCCTGCTGGAAAAGTTTGCTGACCCCTGACTTTAGGCTTACTGGTCACCAGTTCTCCAGGCTTTTCTAGCTCTATCTGGAGATACCAATGATCAAACCACATTCTACCCCTGAGCAACAGCTTTTTCTTGCACCAAAGAAGAAATGACTACACCACAATAGATTTCCAGGCTCTACCCAGAGATGATTGAACCTGGGATCATTTGAATGCAAGGTGTATGTTCCACCACTGAACTCTGGCTCTTCTTATCAAAGGTGCTAAATTCAATTCTTGGTATTCCATTTCTATGGTCAGGCAAACGGCAAACTGCTGGAGACTCTGAATATTCAGGAGTAAACAATACTGAGCTGAAGGAACCAGGGTTTTGACATCTTAGCCACAAATCTCACTGAGTGACCTTGGGCCAGTAATCTCACAGAACAGTCAACCTAAGGCTGTTGTGAGGATGAGTACCATATCTATTACACAAGCTCCTTTTATCAAGCAGTTTACCATGTAGCATGGGAGGAAGTTATAATTTGAGAGAAATAACAAGTCTAGTGCCCCCTTGGGCTTAGGAAACTAGTTTCATGGTTCTTTGGTTCCTGGTCTGTGTCTTCTAAGCCTGTCCCCCTCCCCCGGGTAAAATATGGGGGTCATATTTCCCTTTGTGTGCAGCCACCCTTTAAACATGCTGGCTAGTGTAATACAGGACTTTAATTAGCAATGGATATTTTCTAAGACCTTGAGTAGTGAACTAAATTTAATTCCATGGGCTCGGGGCACCAGTTACTCATAATGTATGTCCTCAAGAAAGGATTAAACCAACTACACTGTTATTAAATTGAAATGCAGAAGTAAATGCCAGGGACTCTAATTGTCTTTGCCTCTGAAAGAATGGGAGAGTTCTTTCTACTGTGAATATTAATTGCCCCAGTCTTCAAATTAATTCATTTGGCACTCCTCATTACCCACCTGAATATTCTGTCACAGCACCTTCAGCTTTGTGACTATACTGTGACTATACTTGCAAGGGAGTGTCTCCTTGTTTGAACGGATCTGTGAGGGGTGGCCAGGGTCAGGTTAACATTGCCATTTCAGAAGAGATGAAATGCTGTTAGCTGAGCAAAAGGGTGCTGTTTGGCAAACTGCTCGCCCTTGAGAGTTTCCTTTCAGTGGCTTTAGGATGAAGGAAGCAAGATCTGTGAAGCACGCTTGCTCTCTTGCTTTTCCCGATGCAGGGGGGAAAATGAGAAGGAAATGAAGCAGAAAAGAAAACCTTGATCTTGCACTTCCTCAATTAAATATGAGGCAAGGTGGCCTCGTTTAATTAAATCAACAGATTTTTAAATTACCTGCGATTTTTCTTCATTCTCTGGTCCAGATAAACAGTTTGTTCCACTTTCTGCACTGTGCAATTGCATTCAGAAGAAACAATTCTTCAGAATTATCTGTTCAGGAGGATTTCTTGTCTTTGTAGCCAAATGTGTGTATCTATCATCAGTCCTGTGTATGTCAATTAAAGCCAATCACTCTATCTAAATTGATTTAAAAAATGAAAAGCAACAAACTGTCTCCAGCATAAATCTGGGAAGGGTAACAGTTTGGAAATAATAATCTGCTATGTGTAACAGTTTGGATGTAATTGAGTTTGGTTTAATATCTACTTTACTGAGATCATTTGGATTTATTGGTTACACATGTGGGTGTTCCATTGAAGGGGAATTTTTTAAAGGGTACAGTTGAGTACATCTTCAGTATTACTTCATTTTAACAACTAACATTAATTGAGCCTCTTGGGCTTGCCGATCAGAAGGTTGGCTGTTCGTATCCCCATGGTGGGGTGATCTCCCGTTGCTCTGTCCCAGCTCCTGCCAACCTAGCAGTTTGAAAGCACACTAGTGCAAGTAGATAAATAGGTACCGCTGTGGCAGGAAGGTAAACGGCATTTCCGGGCGCTCTGGTTTCCCATTGTGCCAGAAGCGTTTTAGTCATGGTGGCCACTTGACCTGGAAAGCTGTCTGTGGACAAATGACCATTCCTTTGGCCTGAAGCAAGATGAACGCCACACCCTATGGTCACTTTTCACTGGAATTAACTGCCCACGGGTCCTTTAGCTTTTACCTTCTTTACTACATAGGATGTTCATTGTTCCTTTATATAGTCACTGGGGGGGGGGGGTCTTAAACTCATTGAACCAGAAAATATTTGTTTTGTGCACTCTTAAGATTATGAGAATGCAAGAAGACCCGTCTAGTCCAGCATCTTGTTCTCACTTTGGCCAACCAGATGGCTGTAGGAAGGCCACTAGCAGGACCTGAGTACAACAGTACTATCTGCACTTGGGGTTCTTAGAAACTTGGGGTTTTATTTCTGTTCAACATCAATCTGTATCTTCTAAATCAGACTAACCTACATGGTATCCTCCAGATATTGTTGAACTACAGCTCCCATCATTCCTAACAATGGGCCATCCTGGCTGGAGCTAATGGGAGTAGTAGTCCAACATTATTTGGAGGATGCTCAGTAGGTTATTGCTGTTCAATAGATGTACATTCTTCATTGTTTAAAAGAAGTAGCATTTTCAATATATTCAGCTGCTGTTTTGTTGCAATCTAAAGGATGCCTATTTATAAAACATAAGCTGTGGAGCTTGAAAATGACTTGCAGAAAATCATCACCTGAGGAAAGCAAAATGTCCAACTACTGCTTTGGTGAAATTAAATGCCGTGACTAATGCCAGCAATTACCGTCCTTTATTAATGGCTATAAAGAGCCTATTTGTTTCCATGTTGGTGCTTACTAAATTGATCTCAGTTATATTGAGTGCTGAAGTGCAGACTTATTAGCATCTCTTTTGATTTTGGAATAGAAGGGAGTAGCAGCAGAACTTTTTCTCCACGTGGAAATAAGCTAAGTGATGCCTTTACGAACTTTGAATTTTCTGACAACAAGGAGAGGGGCTGCCTTTAGGACTTGAGGTTTGATCCTACTGACAAAAGAGTAAGAAGCTTCACATCAGTGGCATAAGACCTTCTCCCTAATGCCTGATTCAGCTGAAATGACTTGAAGATTAGACTGAAGGACACTGCTCAGAAAGCATCACATTGTACCTGATAAATGTTTTATGGTCTGAGAGATGCATGAACTGAAGTGAGCCTATGTGGGGAAGACAGAGCCATGCTGACAGGAAATGTAACTCAGATTTGTTTTAGATGTAACTTTAGACTTTTTTTGGTTTAAACATGTAGGCCTTTGTTTTAAAATGCAAAAACACACGAGCTTGCTAGAAGATATCAGGAAGACAGTATATTAAAACAGAATGAATTAATATGAGTACATAACAGATTAATAGATAATTAAAATGCAGGATTGGGACACAACAGAGTGTCATTTACTCAAGCCCATGAACCAAGTACACTTACCTGTCATCTCTTTTTAAAAAAAGATAATTGAGTTGTTGAAATTCTCACTGATTATCACACTTCAAGGGAATATTTCAAGATAGGACATTGAAAGTCCAAGCATGCTGAAGAAAACCAACTGCATTCTAAAGATTACTACTAACACAATACCTGAAATGCATTGTTGAAAGGCAAAAATATTTCACATGCTTTTAGTCTAATTGAAAAATAAAAAAGCTCTTTCACGTTCTATAAGAGGAAAGACTGTTCTATTAGGAGGAGAAAATATTTGAATCAATGTATTTGCCTTGAGGGGTTTTTCATTACGAGGCTAGAGTAATCCTAACCTTTACAATTTGTCTTTGCAGCTAGCTGTCTATTAATAATTAGAATGTGTGATACGCTAAACCAACCTTCAATCTGGTGTCGCCCAGATGTTTGGGACTGCAACTCCCATCAACCTCAGCCAGCACTGCCAGTGATCACAGATGGGAGTTGGCATCTAAAGCATCTGGAGGGCACTAGGTGGGGGAAGGTAGTACTAAAACCTAAAAGAGATCGGTAGAAAAGCAGCCTTCACTGTCCAGATCATAACACAAACTCGCAAATTAGAGCTCATCCTCCAACCAGAATGGTGAAATTAATTGCATGACTCATAACTCGACATTTCAGAATTTTGCACTGCAAGCAGGCAGGGAATCATCTTAAAGTCTTGCTGTAAGCACAGCTAGCCATTTTAATAAATGCAATAGGGTGACAACGATCCTGATGATGATGATGACGACAATGGTCATGACTGAACAAGTGCCTGAAAGTATTGCACAAATTACTTCTTCCTGTTGCCCTGGCAGATCTGTCATCTGTGGATCTTCATGAGGATTGCATGATGCTCCTTCACCCAATGATCTAAACTCTGCTCAGGCATTCATCTGCCAGCACAATTACCTTCATGAGGACAGACAGTATGGATGTGATTCTTGGCCTCATAACCTCTGTTGCATTACCATCCCCTAAGTTTTCCATGTGTTGTTTGCAGTGGGGTGCCTCTGCTCATCTAGGCTGATTTAGAAATCAGAGTGATTTAGAAACCTGGAAGATTGGGATTCTCTTTCACATGGTTGATAGAGGGGTGCTATAATAGTAGGGAAGACTCTCCAGTGCAGACATCCAGCCATTCCCTCTCCTCTTGAATGGGGATGTAATCTATATCCTACACCATCTGTGTTCACTCCATTGTTTTCAGCAGATTTGTTTTTTCTTAAATGGTGTGAAGGAAGTTCTTTTCTTTGGTGCTGGAGCAAATTCACACAATGGGGTATAAGATATGAGAGGGAGCCCCTGTTCAAAATGGCTCATCTCTGCTGCTGAAATTCCAAATAGATAATGCTGAGGAAGGACTAGTTTCGCAGTTGCACGTGCATAAAAATTAATGTGAATTTCCCCCCCAGACTACATGATTTAGGGATCAGTTGCAGAGTCATACAGGTTATTGATGTCATAAAGGTAAAGGGACCCCTGACCATTAGGTCCAGTCACGGATGACTCTGGGGTTGTGGTGCTCATCTCGCTTTACTGGCCGAGGGAGCCGGCGTTTGTCCGCAGACAGTTTTTCTGGGTCATGTGGCCAGCATGACTAAGCCACTTCTGGCGAACCAGAGAAACACAGAAACACTGTTTACCTTCCCGCCGGGGCAGTACCTATTTATCTACTTGCACTTTGACTTGCTTTCGAACTGCTAGGTGGGCAGGAGCTGGGACCGAGCAACAGGAGCTCACCCTGTTGCGAGGATTCGAACCACCAACCTTCTGATCGGCACCCAAGGCTCAGTGGTTTAGACCACAGCACCATTGCCTGATTCAGAATATTAGTTTATCGAGCTTGGAATGCTTAACATGGCACTTAATTGGTAACACATATATCTCCCTCCCCTCAAAAAAAATTATTCTCCAATTTGGAATATAAAAAGGATTCTATAGGCTTTGCATGCACATGGTCAGTATCCAAGCTGATGGGCCTACTTGGCATGTATATACATGCACAAAAATTACTTGAAATATTTATTTTTTTCATCGAACAGTCAATAAAACAGACTTCCTTTGCTTTTAGTCTATTCTTATTTTCAAGCTCAGGACACTAATAATCACAGCTGTAAGGCAGCTGTGCAAACACCCCCAAAGACTGATTTTTGAGGCTCTGGGGAACAGAGGGGTCCCTGAGCTGTTGCCCACAGAACTTAGCTCTGCAAAGATCCTGAGCTTTGGGATCAAGGGAACTCTGCAGTCTCTTTGCTTATCTGATGGATATTGGCACAGCTCCCTGACCTAAATAAACTGAAGCTTCGGCAACTTCCTTTGAGATCCTTTCTGAAGGCCCTCCTTCGGCAGGGACATTGCATGTGACAGGCAGTTGGACGACACAAAGGCAAACAAATACAAAACAAGAACAAGTGATGTGGGTTGATTATCTATGAGAAATCAGAGCAGCATTGCTGCTGGGGCTGTACTGCTGCCAGTGACTATACTGAAAGCTGAGGGCAAAGCTAGATTGGGAAGTTTGCAGATCTCTGTCTGAGCTGTGATAAATGATTAGTGATTAAATTTTGATAGGCAGTTGAAAATGCTAAGGGCAGGCAATATGCTGGTCTTGCGAGCTGATTGAGAAGTCTCAAAGGCTAGCTTTTCCTGAGAATTCTCAAAGATAGAAATGATTCAAAACTGAGCTGAGCTAAGTTTGTGCATTGCTAATTGGGATAACATATTTTTCCTTTTTTGGAAGCTGTCTCTTCCACAAATCAGGACTATTCCTCAACCCAGCGGCTTCTCAGGAATCTGTTGCATAGCTGCCTCTCTGGTGTTGGGTACCTCAACTGCCTTTGCCTATTCTATGGCACAGAATATTGAGACATATAAGGAAATGTATGCAATGTGTTTGTGCAAAGCTTTAGGCCATTTTGCATTGAAGGATACCTTTCCCAACCTTTAGCTGGGGGTGAGTTTACTCCACACAATGAATGAGGAAGCCTCCTGGGATTTTCTGAGGGGATGGAATGAGTCTATTGGAATAGTCATTTGGCTTGGGGTTTGCTCTTCCTCGTCTCCATTTTCAGCATCTTCCCCATTTTCCGCATTCATTTTAATGGAACGGAATAGCAGTGCAAATGGAGGTGGGACATAATTATGCATCTTTTGCAGACTGAAAGCAACAACAGCAACAAATACTGATTGTACTAACTGGGTTGACTTCTGTGCCAGAAATGGGAAGAATAAGAAAACACCGGCAATTTCTGCTCCCATTTCCTTTTTGTCAGAATTCTCTAACATCCCTAGGAGGAAGTGGGCTTTTACTTTTACGTGGGCTTAAAAGCCATTTACAGTGGTACCTCAGGTTAAGTACTTAATTCATTCTGGAGGTCCGTACTTAACCTGAAACTGTTCTTAACCTGAAGCACCACTTTAGCTAATGGGGCCTCCTGCTGCCGCCGCGCCGCCAGAGCCCAATTTCTGTTCTCATCCTGAAGCAAAGTTCTTAACCTGAAGCACTATTTCTGAGTTAGCGGAGTCTTTAACCTGAAGCGTATGTAACCTGAGGTACCACTGTATTTTAATTTGAAGCAGAGGTACTGGGAGAGTTTAGCTGATAAGGAAATATTAGAAGCTCCTCTCCAACGAGGAAGACTTTGCCATTTATAACAGTCTTAATATGATTACCACACGAGCACAGATCTGCAGTAATTCAGATAAATTATCTGGAACACCATTGCCAAATGTAGTCCAGAAATCTGTGGTCTATTGTGAATTAGCAGCTGGAACAAGGGAGGCAGAGGCCAAACAATTAATTTATGTTCAGCCCTGGTTCCTTACATGGCAAGTGTACAAGAAATAGGGCTAGAGATGCCTTATCACAAGTAAGATATTTTGCTACATATTCCTCTGATGAAAGTTTAGCTCACTCATCAGTTGATCTGGACTTGATGGAGCTGATACATATGCTTCCAGGCAACCTTGGCTTCACCCATATAACAAAACTTCAACAATGCATAATAACGATTTTGCCATAATAGACTTGGCCCCACAACAAACTGAAACTCCCTCACTGTGGGAACTTTTAAGCAACTAATGTCTAGCAGAACTGACACATCATAAAAGGAAGTTTTTGGTCTGAATGTCATCACTGGTACACTGCTTGTCTTCACTAAGACAGGGATTCTGACTGTAGCCCCACAGATGAGATGTACTAGCAAAGTGACTGAAGTTGGTGATGCTTTAAAGGTACATCAAGATGGTGATAGGTGTAAGCTCACTAAGTTCCTATCAGATTCAGTAGCTAAAGAATTAAATGGCATCTATGAAGACTGGAACTTGAACTCAGAGAACTGCTTTTACACAAATAGACAATGCCACTGCTAAACAAATAAACATTCTAAAGATTAGATTATTGGATTATAATATATTATTAGTTGTAATCTATAGATTTAACTGGGATTATAGGAGCAGAAACAATGTAAGATCTTTGGTGTTGGCAATATACAGATTGAAAACAGAGAGGAATTTAGATGCAAAATGTCAAGCTGTCTTTCACAATGAAAGACAGGTGGTGGCAAAGTCTGCTACATGTGATGATTTGACAACGCATGCCATTTTGATTTGAGTGTGAATACACTTTAAATAACTAAGTTGGAGTTTACAATTCACAATTCCATCTGGAGAATTGGGGATGGTGTCACACAATTAGCAAAAGAGCAAAATGATTCAAAACGTTGGAGGAAATGTGGTTGGAACTAATTTTTAATATAGTCAGTAAAATATGTCAAACTTAATGAAATAGCTCAAAATACTCGAATTCCTTTCAAGTGCCTTGGAGGCAGCTAAACATATTTTTTTTAAGAAATAATTTTTAAAAAGACTAATTGCTTATGCACATGGAAGTTGAAATGTGACAGTAAGAAAATGTTATCATTAAGGACTGCTTTGCTTCAAAAGTAGTGCATATTTCAGAGAAGGCAATTTATCTGATTGCCCATTGTAGCACCTTCTTCAAAAGGAAGCACTTGTGCTTAAGTTCCACTCGATCTGTAGGCAAGCGTGCCACCAGACACATATACACTGCCAGCAGGAACAAATAATGTCCTAGCTTGGCAGGTTGAAGCCTATAGGGCAGTGTTTTCCACAATGTGGCATGCATACCACAGGCAGTATGCAAAAGGGTTTCAAAGGGTACATGGCAGATTTTTTAAATTCTATTTTATCATAGGTTGTTTTTTTAAGATACAGAAAATAGTATTATTAAAACTACCCCCAAATTACCTTCGGCTGAGAAGGGGTACGCCAGTGACTAAACTCTCAAAAGTTTGGGAAACACTGCTGTAGAACAAAGTATGAAGTTATGCAGAGGCACACAGAATGTAGGAGCTGGTTGAACCACAGGCCCACATTGCAGCTAATGAAGGTTGCAGTGAGACAACACAAAACAAGGCAATGCTGTGAGCGAAAGGTCAGAAGGGGAGCACATGCTTTGAATGCAAAAAGTCCCATGTTCAACACCTGGCATCTCATGGTAGGACCAGAAAGCACTTCTGTCTGGAACCCTGAAGCGCTTCTGCTAGTCTATGCTGGGAGAACTGAATAAGATAGACCAAATATCTGACTTGGATTAGGGCAGCTTCCTGTGTTCCTGTGTTCGTAAGGCAGGCAGGCAGATATGAAAGGTCCCTCCAGAAACTCTTTTTGGGGGGCATTCGCGATTATTTGTGCTCATAAAGGCACCAGATGCTGGGTATACCTGTTCCCACTTTCATTAATGTTCGTGCCTGCATACTGCTTTGTTTCAGTTGGTCCCATAGCTTCCTGCAAAGCATTTCACATTTTTGCATGTGAAGTTTGTGACCATGTACTATGGCCATTCCCCTTGTCTGGAAAGTAGCACCGGCTGCTCTTGTTGTTTTAAACACCTATAAACCATGTGTGACTTCCCTGCCCTGTTGCTCCTGGGATTGCTGTTTTTTTCATCCCCCTAGCACCTATGCCTTATTATATCTAAGACAGGGTATGTGTAATAGAAATAATCCCCTATTCTGTACCTGCCTCCATACACTTCCTTCCTTTCCCTTCCTTATGGCTATTTTAGATTGCCTAGCCCTAGACACAAGGTATACCTGTTCTTATTGAAGTGTCTTACACATAGTTGTTGATGATGATACATTGAGGCACATGACCTACCCCTTCCTTTCAAGTCCTAAGGCTTTAGATTTGTGCCTTTGTGCCCAAGAGGGATGTACCAATTGTGCAACATGGGCAAGGGACAGAAACCAAGAATTGGCTTTGTGGTATGTCAGCCTTCACCTACTTGGTGCCCTGAAATGTTTTAGACTTCAGCATGTGGTCATGCTAGCTGGGATGATGAAAGTTGTAGTTCAAAACATCTGGAGGGGAGCAAGTTGGCAAAGGCTGCTATATAGAATCAAAGGCACCATTTTCTTCTCCTGGATTCACAGACAAGATGACAATGCCATATTTCATTGTCAGCGTGTCATGTTGAAGTCTAAAGTGCAGTTCAAATAATTTCAGAAATATATCAGAGATCAAATACTGAGCATCACTTTTTGTTTTGCCAAGGCTTGTGCAAACACTAGAGTGCCTGAGCTCTTTTTTAAGATTGACTGGTTTAGTTTCTCTGCAAAGACAAGCAGAACACATTATATGGCCTGCCCTTCAATTTGACATCACCTTCAACACAATAAACACCTCCTTGCATCCAGAACTCATAAAAGTCTGTGGCTTAGAATGGAACAATTGTTTCCGTCATAATTTCTGTGAGGATTTGGGGGCCTCTTTTAGGAAGAGTAAATATAGGCTTGGCTTGTCCACATGTACTAGGGAAAATATTACAATTTGGACGATTAAGGGTGAAAATCCCAAAGTAATAGTTGAGTAAAATATTCATGAGGGACAACTAAAATCTAAAGAGAAAGAGACAGCTTTCTAAGTTAAGCTTTTTAGTTCAAAACAATTCATCAAGATAGATGCTGGGCAAGAAAAAAAAAGTGTGTGAGAGAAATGTCTGCCAATTATAGTTCTCCTAAAATAGAAGTGATGCAAACTAAATTTGGCTAGGCCATGCTTGGTGCGTAAAGGTGAGCCGTACGTAGGTGAGGCTTGAGCAATTGAGCAACTTTGCAAGCAATTTCAAAGGAAACACACAGGTAAGTGTTGGACTTAGTGAAACGTACACACAGAGCCAGCCAAGCATTAAGCAGGGTGAGGCTGCTGCTTCAGGCAGCAAAAGCTCCCAAAGTGGCACACCCATTGGTGCCCCCCCTTCCACCAGTGGCAGAGAAGCACTGCCCCCAACGGTGTGTGAGATTTGTGGTGCACCCAATGTTTTGCGTGATTTTGGGCCAGATCAGCATCAATCATGGCGCCGCTTCTCCATCACCAGCAGGTGTGGCAGGGTGTGCTGCAGGTGGTGGTGGGAGTGGCAGGAGCAGCAAGGCAAAGGGGCAAGTCCCATTTTGACTCAAGTGGCGAAACGGGTACATCGCCCCCTGCTTATATGGGACCAGAATGAAACTTTGGAGCAGCGCAGTATTTGGTAGGCACATTTGGGCTGGCTGTTCTGGGAGAGGGCGGAAGCAAGAACAGCTGTGAGCATCCCAATCTTGATAGTCTTAACCTTGTGGAATACAGACTTCAGCTGTCATCAACTGCAAGTGCTATGCCATATTGATGCTTAGATTCTTCTGCCTTTCCCCCCGATAGGTTAAAGTTACTTCATTTACTCTGCAAACTTCATTTCTGATTATTTTTTTAAAAAAATACAAATATAGACACATGGATTAGAAATCTAACCCAGCAATAATTTATGCAATGAAAATTTATGCATATCTTTTTGCTTTACATAAATCTTTGCCTAGTCAATAAAAATGATAGTTGCTATAGAAACATCTATATAGCATAAACTTTGAAGAAGTGGTATAGTTTTCTTATGAAGAAGAAAATAACGTTCTAGTTCTGTTTGTTCAGTATGCCTGTTTCTGAAGCAATAGGATTTCAATAACACACACCAAAGACAGTCTGACCCACCGTGGTCTCGATCCCAACATAATACTTTCTGTGGGTATGCTAGTCAACAGCAGTTTAATTCTGGTTTTGGCTTTGTGTTCTGATCATCACTTTCTCCGCTTTGATATCTTGGAGGCTGTTTAAACAGGTTCCTCTTACTCTCTGAAAGTGCATCCTATACTACTTCCTCTGAGCAGCCACACAAATTGCTCCTCTGACTGTCTGAGAGGCAATTAATAAATCTGTGAGTCTGTCAGTTGATCCATAAGAGAAGTGACTAATGCATATAGAAGCTAAACACATGGGATGGGAGAGACAAATGTGATTTATTTCCCTCTCTGTTAGACCAGATGACTAATCTACTCTTCTCTTATTTGTTATTCCCTCTATATCTTTTATCACTCTGTGCTTCCTTACAAGAAAAATCTTGGCATTTAAGCCCTTAGCAATGGAAGATTTTCAATTCTCCTTCCTCTTCTGCCACCCCTTTTTAATTTATCTGCATTAGAACTATGTCTATTAAAATTCACCAAATCAATAAGAATGTGACTCGAGCTGTGGTATTAAAATCTATTTTATTACTATCCAAATGTGATATGATTTTATTTTTCCCTGCTTTTTGTACTGATTAATTTCTTCATAAACTTAGTAAAGAAGAAGGCTCAGGAAGGCAGTCAGCATTTATTAACAAAGGTTAAGCCATTTCTATATTATTTGTAGTCTAGGCTGTAGTCCTGTGGGCGATGAAGGCAAACAATAAAATTGTTCCATGTACAATGTATTCTATTGTAGAGACACATAAATAAGTCTTGTGCCCATTTCATCCTTCCTCCACATTCATCTCTTCTTTCTGGTCTTGGTGTGCACTGAACACCTTCTTGCCCAACATGTGTGCATTGCATAATTCACAGAGAAAGGCAACAGTGATATCTGCATTTAATCCAGTGTTACATTTTCAGGATGTTCTCAGCTTGGAGATGGTTCAGCAAAATGCAGCTCAAACTAAATGAGTGGCAGCATAAAAGCTTGACGTGTTTACCACTATATTATTTTGTGTGTGTCCAGATATACAATAGCCAAGCACATCCTATGTGCAAATTAAGTCCTGTAATGTATAACATTTGTGTCACCAAATGTTCTTACCCACTGCCTTCGCTGCTGTTGCAATTGCAAATTCATCAAGTTATATTGGTCTCTATAAAGTTACCTTCTAATTAGTGTCAATTGTTACCATAATTTAAATCTATACGTCAAATGGGGAAAATAATGAAGTGAAAATGGCTGGCAATTCAATTAAGTAAGTGGTGTGACAGAAATAACGGAAAATGAAATTCCCTTTTGCTGGGATGGGAATGTGCCCACTAAAACAACCAGATGCTTCTGACCTTGTAAATGATGTTACTTGAAATGGCTGAGCCAAAAAAAACAGAGCTGAAATTTCTCATAGGTGAACATTTTCAAGGTGTGTGTGTTTCACTCTTCCTGCTCACGATTCCTATTGACAGCAGTTCTAGCACTCTTTATCATTAGGATTCTTCTTACCATTTCCATGACCCAATCGGGGATCAAGAAACAAGCTTGGTGACATCACAGCACCACAAAGCTATATCTGTCCCACAGTATTGCTAAAACAAGAATGGTGTTCTCTATTTCTCCATGTAGTTAGCTAGCTTTGGTGAGGAAGAGGCAGGGAGACCCAGTTTCCAATGCAATACTGTAGCAGAATCCCACACATTTGTATGCTACTCCCATCTTTGTACCATAATTCCCCACCTTTGTGGCTATGAACAACTAAACCGCATTATTTTTTTACCCTAACAAAAGAAGTTTTTGGGTTGTTTGTTTGTTTTTTACTTCATATAAGGCTCTAAGCCTAGATTGGCTGCAGGGGGGTGATTTTCAGATATGAATAAGCATCACAGGTTAATCACCACAGGTTAATCAACTGCAAGACTATACTATACAATGTTTCCACATCCAGATGCATGTGAGCAAGTGCTGAATATATCAAATGATGTGCATACACTTGTGAACCAGCTGTAATGTTCTTGCCATATTTGGTGATAGGAGCTAATTGTTCCCCAAATTGCTTTTCTGCCATCTTTGGCAGCACATGGCTTTTCCCCTTGAGTCAACTGGATCTATCTGTTCTACAGTCACCTTGATACAGTGTCTGTCACTTTTTATTCCCATACCCTACTTATTACATACTATTGCCTGGATTTTATATAGGCTAACCTCTAGAAAGGACTGACATCCAATAGATTCTATCATATATTTTACTTGATGGCTGCTATTATTTCCAAGATGACAGTTCTATGCTTTAAATCAACCCTTCTTATTTCCAGAATTCAGGGACAGTTTCCAGTCCTTATGTGCCCAAAATGGCACGATCCACACACAAGGGAGGAATCAGCTGGCTTAGAGGAACCCCAAGGGGGAACCCACCAAATTAGCTCAATGAGGACGGAGTTTCCTCAGTGACTGACTGAATGCTGACTGAGAAAAACATGGATATAAGAAATGCAATGGAGAATATTGTAGAATAACATGGCTGGCTGACTTGTACAATGAACAGGAGAACTCCACACATTTTGTTCCAGGTTTTCTTGTGTGATACGTAGTTCACATATCTGCTTACATACTGATATCTCAAATAATTAAGCCACTAGTTCTTCTGGAAAATATGATAAGCATGTTACTTCGATTATTTAATAGTAGGAGCTCATTAAACACTGTAAGCTACATGCCCAAGAAACTCATTAGTAACATTCCCTTCTAGTTCTAACTGTTACATTTTTAGCCCCAACACCTTTTCATGTATCAGATGAAAATAGCATTAGACACTAAACCTTCATTGCTAATCAATACACAAGTGCTGATGCAAGTTGGTAATGTGTGATTTGTACAAAAACTAGCGGAAAATAAGACTGTATTCAAATCAGCACAAACTCACTTTAGTCAAATTGTGATCGATGAGATCATCTTTCCAGAACGATTTGCAAATGCAATGGAAACAAGCTGTTTTATGTAAGCGCAAACGACCATCTTTTAAAAAGACGTGGATGATGTGGGATTGTGACAGTTCCTATGGCAACCTGCTATTTGGCTGCATGCATCATCATATATATTTCAGGAACTGAATGCTGGAAAAAGAGGGAGTAGGAGGAAGAACATGTGCTTGAGTCAATAAATTCCATAGCGGAGCTGATATTAAAATGCTTGACCCTCTGAGCTGAAATCCAAACACTTTCATGTGCTCTAACCCACTTGACACTGGGAACTATAGTTATGCTCATAAAGGAACTGCTTTCTCATCTGATTCTGGGCTCTGCGTCACATCTTCATCTTCCACTGCCCAGAGCTGGTGGTTGTTCTGACCCTGATAGATCTGAGGAACTGACAGCAGCTAAGAGAATGAGTTATATTTCTTTTCCGACTATCACAGGCCTGTAAGAGCACAGAGTATAGCTTAAAGCAGGCAGCTAATTGTACTGTAGTTTCTATTTTCCATCAATGGGTTGGATTTGATTAACAGCTGCTATACATTAGGGTGGGCAACCTTTTTTTCTGTTGAAAGCCACACTCCCTCCAGTGCAATCTGTTGCCAGCGCTCCGCAAAGCAAGAATCAATGATGGCGCCTGAGACAAAAGTGTTCTTGACTAACTGATTCAGAACAAAGATTACCCTGTTCCTATTTTCATCTAGCCTATTTCAGATTAGATTCCCCAGTCCTTTACAAGTCTGCCCAGAAGGGACACAGCAATGCTAACCCTGCCTGGGAGATGGTCAGAGAAGCAGAGCCATTACCACATCTGAAGCTTTGACAGTCAAGGCAGAACAGGTGCAGGTTTCTTGGAGTTTGTGCTATGCCGGGATAGAGCAGCAGCAGAGGGACCCAGACTGGGCCTCTCAGCTGACAATAGACCCGCATAGCATAAGGTTACCAGATTTTTTTCAATGAATCCGGGGACACTTTAATTAATTAATTAATTAATTAATTACTACATGTTTGGGCCGTTGATGCTGAAGCGATGGCAGTGGCAGAGAGGCGGCCACCGCCTTGACCTCAACCGCCACGTTTCCCCTTCCTCTGAGGCTTCTGTCTCCTTTCTCCATGAGCCTGGGCAGCCCCTGAGTTGTTAGTTCTTCAGTGGTGGTGGGGAAGCAGTGCGCGGTGGGTCAGGCATGGAAGGCGGAGAAGGAAGATCGAGAGTGGCAGCAGTGGCGAGGCTCGGGCAGCACGATGCCTCCCTTCCCATTGGAGCAGCCCCAATCCCATTCCTACTTGTGTGCAAGCAGAAGGGGGCAGGGATCCCTCAGCTGGGAAGGGAGGCTTCACACTGCCTTTTGGAGCAGCCCTGCAAGCAGAAGGGGGCAGGGATCTCTCAGGCAGCGCGATGCCTCCCTTCCCATTGGAGCAGCCCCAATCCCATTCCTATTTGCGTGCAAGCAGGAGGGGGCGGGGATCCCTCAGCTGGGAAGGGAGGGTAACTGAGAGATTCCCGCCCTGCTCCTGCTTGCATGCAAGTAGGAGTTGGGAGGTTGCTCCGATAGGCAGCATGAAGCCTCCCTTCCCAGCTTAGTTGCTGGGGTCATGGAAGGTGGAGGCAGCCTGGAAGCTGCATCTTAGAGCCCCTGCACCACCATCATATGGGGACTTCTGAGCAGCTCATAGAGCCAGCTGCTCCGGGCTGCTGAGATTGCCACTGCTGCGTTTCCTGGGGACATTAGATAAAATATGGGATGTTCAGGGGATGGGATTTGTCTGAGGACTTATTCATTCACAAATCTGGGGACTGTCCCCAGGAAATGGGGATTGTCTGGTAACCCTAGCACAGCATCTAGCAGATCCTTGGCTCTCCCAGTTCTGCCCAAAGCATCCCATTTCAGGGCCCCGTAGAGAATGGCAAGAAAAGAAAGAACATCACCCTATGCACCCTTTGCCTTCTTCCCAAGCCATTAGCATCAGGGGTCAGGATTACTCCCACTGGGTTTTACAGGGTCATTGTCAAATAAGTATAAAGGTGGGGGGGGGGGAATACAACAGACCAATAGAGCTACTGTTCTGAATTTTCACAGGAACTTTTTTTTAATGCGAACTGATTTCTTTTTTGTTTGTTTGTTTTATTTCTCTCATAAAATTTACATTCTGCTTGATTGTAGAAAACCTCAAAGTGGTATAGCAAAACAAAATAGTAAGATAATTAGTAGCAACAAAACAATTCAAAAAATCAAAACCATATTTTATTTCATAAAAATTAACTGAGGTGGAAATGTGGAAAACAATATTTAAGGTTGGGGGAAGTGGGGAGAAACAGAGAGTTGCTGAAATTGATCGATTTCCCAGTCCTAACTTTGACTCCCTTCCCCATTTTTCAGTGCAAATGATACATCACATAGCTATGTCATTTGTGATTTCAATAGCTCTCAGTACTTTTTTTCTGTTAAATAATTGCAGCAGTGACATTCTATGGATCAAGTATAGTGGTGTACCAAAGTATCGCTAAGCACAATTTTACAGAGAAAATCAGTGTAAGGACACTTTTGCTGTTTTGCTGGGATATAGAATCATATAATTGTAAAGCTGAAAGGGACCGTGGGGGTCATCTAGTCCAGCCCCCTGCAATGCAGGAATTTTTTGTCCAAACCCATGAGCCTGAGATTAAGAGTCCCATGCTGATGAACAGTGCCATGGCCCTTTCAGGTGCTAATGATTTTTGAAATATTTAAAGGATATTATTCAAGTTTTAAATGCCTCATTTCCCCATCTAGAGTTAGATCTGAATGCACCATACAGCCCAATGACAGGCAATATTATATGTAAACCAGTGATATTAAAATCAATGGGAGTTAATGTCACTGATTTCAACATCTTGTGATTTGCTTCCATTGACAACTAATATTTCTAATGGTGCCAATTAACTTGGATAGTTCATGTTCCATCTAGGTTAGGAATACAATAAAAAATGCTTATACCAGCACAGTTCTAATTTATTTGTCAATGTATCTGTGAATGCACACATCAATCCAAAAAAGGTATCCTATATGTGGTCTTCATATATATTGATTTTAGAGGTATGCACTCATCTCTAAATTATCTTGTTTTTTTATTAGTTTGCCTAAGGGTGAGGTAGGGTAAAAAGGTTGCTTAAATATCTTAAGCATAAAGAGCATTTTGCAAAGTTTTGAGTAATATTCTATAAGGTAGAAAGAATTTTATCAAGGCACAATAAGAACATCATGCAATTTGATTTCTGATCATTTAGCAAAGTAGAATCTGTCTGATTCCAATTAACAGGCATAGGCTTGTTTGTAAAGTCTCTTAAAAATTAGCCATGCAAGTAAAATTCACTATACTGTACTTAAGTGTAGTGCATATTCGGGGAGCCTTCATTGCAGTTTGCTTTGAGATTCATGTTTGTCTTGTTCTTCTGAAGCTATGCACAATCTTCTTTGGTTATTAAAATGATTTACATTTTTTTCTTTTTAAAAAAAGGAAAGACCCTCTAGGAAAACTGTTGCTGGAACGAATGTGTTTCGGTTTCCAATCTCACCCTCCAGCTCAATCTGCTGCTTTGTTTTGTTTACACCTCATTGAATTCCCTTTGTCTTTCAATCCTTGCTCTGCTGATGAAGTCATCTGTCTGCATTTCCCCCCCGCTGACTTTCGAAAACCAAGGCACAAAGCTGTACATCTCCTGCAAAAGTTAATAAGGCAGGCCAAATGATCCTATAGTTTGATGATGGTGAGTGTCATGGCAAATAAAAGGACATCCAGCAGAGTTCACTCAGCCCATATTGCCTCTTAAGACCGAAATCTTCCTTCAGATGCTTATGTGACTGGAAACATTGTAGTGGTTGCTCTCTAAACAGGGATATGGCAGAGTAGTTTCCAATTTTGTCCACGTAAGACGGAGAAAACTTATTGCAGTCCACAAGGAAGCAACATCATCAGATGGGCCAGTGTTTTCCAAGTGTTTTAAAAGAAAAGCTTTCTAAGAAGGTGCAAAAACTGGCTAGGAATGCGCTGGAACCAATATGTTTCTAGAGGTCACCATAATACAGTGGTACCTTGAGTTAAACGCCTCAGGTTACAAACGCTTCAGGTTACAAACTCCGCTAACCTGGAAGAGTTACCTCGAGTTGAGAACTTTGCCCCAGGATGAGAACGGAAATGGTGTGCCAGTGGCGCAGTGGCAGCAAGAGGCCCCATTAGCGAAAGCACGCCTCTAGTTAAGAACAGTTTCAGGTTAAGAACGGACCTCCAGAACGTATTAAGTTTGCAACTAGAGGTACCACTGTAATAAAAGTAGGGCTCCTCCCCCCCCCCCCAGCTCCCCCAGTCCCTGAAATGGCTGCAAATGCTTCATTGGTTAGGGACAAAGGTTTCTCCACATCATCCCAAAATGAGAGGGATCACATGGGGAAAATAAGAAACTAGTTTGCATGCATGAATCAGCTTTAAGCCTATTGCTAATTGGATATTTATTTATATTCATAGTATTTTATTTATTCAATTTCTCTATCACCTTTCAACCAAGGATCACAGGGCAGTTTACAATATAAAAATGCATACCACAATGACAAATGAAAGCAAATAATCAATTTCCATTTGACGATGCAAGCCTAAGCTTGTCTCCTCAGAATTTCTATTGAATTCAATGGAACTTACTCACAAGTAAGTGGGGTTAGGACTGCGGCCTAAGTCTCTGTTTCATGGTACACAGTCTGTCTGGAAAGAAAACAAACTCTGATATCAGGTTGCTTGCTATACATTTTCTCAAAGGGAAAAATATCCCACCTTCATGGTAATCTGGTACATGGACTGGTGAACAACTGAATTCAAAACATATGAAGCATATGTTTTTGGAGCACATAGCATCCAACCAAGAGAACCTAAATGATACAGTAGCAGCCTTCAGGAACACAAAGTTAGCTGAGGACCAAATTGGGGCCTTCTATGTTGTTCTTCTGTCTGAATTGTTATCTCCATTTTCCTAAGGCTGAAGAGCAGCATTCTTAAAAATCCTGAGAGAGAATAAATCTTAAAATAACTACCAAAAAAATACAAAAATTCATTCTAACTGAAATTTAATGTTAGATAAACTTTCTCCATCGACCCTTAGCTAGTTCCAAAAATCACATTCTCGGAGGGGGTGGGCTGATTCCATTCCTCTGCTTCATACACAGAAGGGTCTTCTCTAACCTTCCAAACCCACTAACTCCTAAGAGAGTAGAATGCTTTCTCAAGTAATCCCCTTCTCCCATCCTCTCAACCAGCACCACTGCTGAGAAAAATTGAGAGATTTAGTTGAACCCCCATAAGCATTTGTGAGTGAACAGAACTCTGTCTCCTCCACACCCCCACTGTCCCCTGTGTATCCCTGAAAAAGTTCCTGGTGGTTGATTGGCCCTCTGAATGGTTCAGGGTGGTAAATTGTGAAGACTGCAGTGAGACAGGGAAAGAGCAAGAATTTGGAGGTGCTGCCTTGGACAAGCAGATGTGCCTCCTGTTTATATCAGGGATGGGGAACCTGGGACCTTCCAGATGTTACTCTCATTTTCTCTGGCCATTGACTATTCTGGCTGGAAGTTCAAAAACATCTGGATGGCCACAGGTGCCCCATCCCTGCTGCATCTAAAGCCTTACATAATTTAAACTTGGCACATGACTGTGCAGTAGGAAGGCAAGTAAGCATGGCCTGAACCAAGTTTCATGGTATGATTACTATTTTCATTTATTAAACTGGTGTGGGGTATAATCAAACATCATCCAGGAAGTAATCACGGTTTCCTGTGAAATATTGTGGTTAAATGCATAGTTCAGCTCTATTATGTCCTTTAATGTAAGCTTTCTATATCAGTAATGATAACCAGGATATAGCTGTGCTGTAGATTGGGTATCTAGCTTATGAAGTGCAGCCAAATCAAAAATAATTGTGCTTCCCTTAACAGCAAAATGTTTCTTTTGTTATTACAGTACTAAATTGCCTGCCTCCTTTTGTTAGGGGTAAAATATTTTCTCCTTTGTTTTATTCCCTAGCCTCCTATAGTACTTGTCTAAACAGCTCATCTAAGTGAGACTGATGTTTCTCAAGGACTGTAAGTGATGAGAGGATCTACCCTTTGCTCTTCAGTTATCTCTTCACAGTTATTGTCACGCTTATCTGCAGTTCTCTGAGAGAAATAGTTCCATTTTGCTGGGTTGCAAACATTCATTTCTCTTATTCAGACCACAGATTTGCCTCAGGGCATGCTAGAAAAAAATATTTTGGATCTCATCTTGTGGTATTGCTGAACTTTGAAAGAAAACAGAATAGAACTTAACGCTTCATGAAAACTGTCCATTCCAGGTTCCAGGTGTTGTTTAGTAAGTAAATCAGTTGTGTTGAGATTCAAAGCCTTGATAATGTTAACCTTTAGGTCAAATAAGGTAACTGCAGGTATGTGTGGCTTTTTAAAAATGTGTGTCTGGAAAATTTAATTTTGGCAAAGAGACAAGTAGCCAGCAGAACTTTTCTATGTAGTGAGGGAGCTGTGGACACCTGTTGACACAGAGGCCAGCTGTGACAATCCACTATGAGGATAAAATTGTTCCTCTCCATGTTGAGTTGAATGCTTCCATTATTACAGAGCAGTATCTTCCCTGATGAGGTCTGAGGATATGCACAAGGAACTTGCATCACTTTGACCCACAACATGCTCCCCTTTCTCCTGGTCATCATGACTAATTTGAGCTATCTGAAGGGGGTAGGCCAGGTGAGTCCAAAGAGAGCCAGTGTGGTGTAGTGGTTAAGAGCAGTGGACTCGTAATCTGGTGAACCGGGTTCAATTCCCTGCTCCTCCACATGCAGCTGCTGGGTGACCTTGGGCTAGTCACACTTCTATGAAGTCTCTCAGCCTCACTCACCTCACAGAGTGTTTGTTATGGGGGAGGAGTGGAAAAGGAGATTGTTAGCCGCTTTGAGACTCCTTGGGGTAGTGATAAAGTGGGATATCAAATCCAAACTCTTCTCTTCTTCTAATACATCTCTCTCTCTCTCTCTCTCTCTCTCTCTCTCTCTCTCTCTCTCTCTGTGTGTGTGTGTGTGTGTGTGTGTGTGTGTGTAGGCATGTGTCTGGCACCTTAAAGGAGCCTGTAGTGTAGCAACTTTTAAATAAGCCCTCTCTGGACCCTGAGGTACTTGACAAATACTGTCTGGTCACAAATAACCTTTTGTGGGTAAGGTGCTTGAGAGGGTTACAGCAGTCCAGCTGCAGATACACATCATGACCCATTTTCATCTGGGTTCAGGGTTGGTTTGGGGGCAGAATCAGTATTTGCCATTATGATGTATGGGGGAGCCATGGGGAGTATTGTGACCTTGGTGCTCCTGCTTGATCTCTCAGAAATTTTCAGTATCGTTTATCATAATATCCTCCTTGATCCTCTCTGTGAGTTGGGAATTGGTGGCACAGTGTTGCAGTGGTTCTACTCTGACCTACGGAGTCAGGTTTGGAGAATAGAGTTGGGGGTTTATGTGTCCACAGTTGTGCTATAGAGTGCCACAGGACATTATCTTATCCTGAAATCTGCCTAGTACAATATATATATTAAGCTACTGGGAATGGTCATTAGGAGATTTGAGATACGATGCCATCAGTATGCTGACTTCCAGCTTTCTTTCTGAATCAGGAGAGCCTGTGACAGTTTTAAACCAGTGCCTGGATGCAGTGGTGGGCTGGATGAAGCCAACAAACTGAGACTGAATACTGATAAGATGGAGAGTTTGTGAGCGTGGTTCCCAGGTCCAGGAGTTGGGGAGTTCACCAGTGCTGAAAAGGGGTCTTTCTGAAAGAGCAGGTGCCTAGTTTGGGGATGCTTCTAGATCCATCTTTGTCATTAGATGCTGCAGTGACCTCTGTGATAAGGAGTGTCTATTATCAGTTTAGGTTGATATACCAGCTATACTCTTTTCTGGACAGGCATAGCTTAGTCACTGTGATTTATGTGTTGGTAACCTAACAATTGGTCTACTGTAATGCATTCTATGTGGGGCTTCCCTTGGAATTGGTCCAGAAGCTGTAGCTGGTGCAGAATGTTGTGGACAGGATGTTGAGTTGAGCATTTGGATGAAAACATACTGCACAAATGCCGAGGTAACTACTGATCAGCTACTGGGCCATATTCAAGCTCTTATTAATAAAGAGAGACCCAAGCAACTCAGGAAAAGGATACCTGAAAAACCTGTTCCTGTACAGACCTGTAAGTTCACTTTAATCATCTGGGGAAATTCTACTTGTAGCACTGTACACTACAGAATATCATACTGTGGTGACCCAAAAATGAGGATTTTCTGCCGTGATCCCTATACTATCTATTTCCCTTTCCTCTGTCGTATGTAAGGCAGCAATCAACATTTGCTTCAGACATCTTGTAAAGTCTTATCCTTTTGCCCAGGTTTTCCCAGACCCATAAGACTGAACCCTGTTTAGTTGGTTTTATATGCTTTGCATGTTTTTATACTGCTTTTATACTGGTTTGAGGCTGTATTTTTCTATGAATAATGCTGTTTGGGTTTTTAATATTGTATTCTGCTTAGAGATTTTGGTTCATAAATGCTTCTAAAATAAATAAATAAGTTGACGAATACTCAGGTGTTGACTGCTGCATGTCATATACTTTTAAGTGCTGCTGCTGCATGTCACTAGTCAAATTTTGTCAAATAAGGATTGTCAACTGAAAGCCTAAGGTCATGTTGTGTCAAAAAAAATTTGGATACTGCCTATCAGATACAGTTGAATGTTGACATGTACGGCATGTCAGTTGCCAGTTATTGTCAAAAAACTGACTGTGTGTCTAATATGTCATTTTGGCTGCTAATTTGAGCCAAATACCGTCCAATGTGAACACTGCTAATGCAAAGCCTTTGGATGCTGATATACAGTAGATTTAATGTCAGTGTCAAGAGAAGTGTGAATGATATCAAGATATAATTAAATGCTAGTTGGTTAAATAAATAAATAAATAAATAAATAAATAAATGCTATTTCTGAACATGTAATTGGTTACATGCTTGTTTGTGAGTGACTGGACAATGTATTGTAGTTACATTTGATTATTGGTGGTTATTAGTGATCGTAATTAGTGGCGTGCTCTGGTCCATGGGGTCACGAAGAGTCGGACACGACTAAACAACAACAACGTGGTCATAATGAGATGCATAACATGATGAAATTATAACACAATAAAAAATAAATTGTGGATTGTGAATGACCAAGGACTGAATGTCTAGCCTTTGGCAGTTCAACCACCTCAGTCTCTATGTAGCAGAATAGAAAGACTGAGAGCGGAATATTTGACAGCTCCACCCTTTTAACAAAGGGTATATCAAGTCTTCTGGCAGACTTTTTAATGTACAAGTCAATCACAGAGTGACTTCTTCTAAGAGGTTACTGATGAAAATAAACAGAAATGAAATACATAGCAAAGACATTTCCTTTTATCTTGCACCATCTTGTTAGAAATAAGAAAAAGCTGGCCATTTATTGTTTGGACAGTAAGCAGTATATAAATATTATAAATGAATGAATGAATGAATGTACAATGGCATGTGAGCAAACCCCTTCTTTATTTACTGCTTTATTTGTTGCATTTCTAATCCACTTTTTCCTCCAAGGAGCTCAAGGTGGTATACATAGCTCTCCTCCTCAGCCCCCTCCCTCCCACAACAAGCCCTATGAGGTAAGTTAGGCTGAGAGATTATGACTGGCCCAAGGTCACTAGTGAGCATTATGGCCAAGTAGGGATTTAAGTCCTGGTCTCCCAGCGACCTAACCACTACACCACACTGGCTCTTATGGTCCAATTTTATGTATGTTTACTTGGCTGTATTTCCACTATGTTCAGTCGATCTTATACCCAAGTAAGTAGACTCAGAGTCGTGTAGTGACATAAATGCTTCTATGTACACACCAGAACTTCCTCCTGTTCCCTCCAACTCCAAATGCTTGGGCACAGATGAGTTGAGGCTGTAGGCGGAAGGAATGGCAAAAGCTTTACTGTGTACAGCAAGAAGCCTTGATTTTAGGATACATGCCTACAAGGGCTGGTTTCTGATGGCCTAAGTGACAGACTTACCTGGCACCTTCATTACATATCTCTTAGGTGCCAGATGAAAATGTTCTCTTTAACTAGGCCTTTGTGGGAGGGACTTATTGGGTTGTTTTAGGTTTTGTTCTTGATTTATTCTTTATTTTGTGTTCTCATTTTGTATTTATATGTTCTGAACTGCCGTGTGATCTTTGGATGAAGGGTGGTATGCAAATCAAATCAAATCAAATCAAAATCAATAAACACATTATTCTAGCTGTTGGGTTACTACTGAGAACATGAAATCTGTGGGTGCTGCTCCACATTCTGTTTTTGGGATGGCATACCCATGTGGCATGCTTAGGTTAATGTAAATCAGACTAGCTAATTCCTGATTTGATTAAAATTGGTGTAACTACTAATTTTACAAGAGGTTAGGCAACTCCTTTTCATTAGCAATGAACCATGTAGAGTGGCAGGGCATACTCTGTTTGCATTAGCTACAGCAATGAATTGAGTCAGGGAGCCCAAGAGCTCGACTATGTGCTCTATTTTCAGGAACAGCAGAGATAGGATTTAATTACTATTACAAGGCTGCATACAATGGGTTTTTACAACAACCTGTACAATTTTTTTACATGTGTGTCCATCACTACTGTGTGCTTTCAATGACGATGTGTGTTATACTCAAGCCAGAGAATTTGGATTTGTTGCAGTTCTCCGCAATCTGAATGCAGCTTCCCACCCCATTTGTAGCCATATAGTGGGGGTGAAGCAGTACATAGTCACCATTTTCCCAGACTTAATTCTTGTCCCAGGCTGTTCTTTCCAAATGCTTCTTCTGCAAGTTGTAGGTCTCCTCCTCACTCTAGTATTTGAATGGTGCTGCTGTTTCACACCCACTTCACAAGTTGTGAGCTTGACTGAACAACAGTTCACTCCAACCCCAGCAGTCTCCTCAGTGTTTAGATCATCAGTGTCAGTTTCCCTGTTGTGTTTGCTATTGCTCACTATTAAAGCTCCGCAGCATCCGTCCCTTTGCCTAAGCCGGAACGTTAGACATCTTGCTGTGGTTGTTCAGTTCTTTGTGGTGACTGGCACACCACTGGGCCATGGAGCATAGCCAAGGGTAGAAGTCAACCTGGTGTTTGTACATCTCGCTCTTGCTGTTTTTACTAAACAAGAACTTGTTCTGCACCTACTGTGCTACTATTCTGTTGCTGTTGACAATCTTTTGAGATTGTAAAGTCTTGGAAACTGTTCACTTTTCATTTATTCTTGTCACATTTCATTGGTTCTACACTTAGAATGAAGCATGGTCTGCAAACATCCAGCCACTCCTAAACTAGCAGCCTAACACAGGAACAGAATGTCCAGTGCCATAGCAATAGCCTCTGGCAGCAGCATCGCTGCCATTCACCAGGAGGGAGAAGGAGGAGGCAGCAGTGAAATTGTGGCTGCAAGGGCATATTCCTGAAGCCAATCCAATGGTCCCATCCCACTCACACAGCCCCCGCCTCACTGTTGTATCACATCTCCCTTCAGTAAGCTGATCTAGCATTCCCCACATGCCCAGAGGGGAATGTGAGAGCAGTTGAAAGTGACGCTTATCATCCTTTCCCTATGACCATCCTGGCTGAGGCTGATGTGAGCTATAGTCCAACACCATCTGGAGGCCCACAGGTTCCCCACACCTTCAATTGACGTCCTTCCAAGCGGATAAATAAAAGGAATTGATGGAGGGAGACCCTAACACCACTTACCTGAATGTAATCCTCATTCAGTGTCACTTAATTCTGAGGAGTTGTGTATAGGATTGCACTACTACAGCTATCCTATTTTCTGGTTCCACATTTGTGCTGTCCCAGAAAAAGAAAAAGAATAAAAGTAGATCATTTAGCAAACTAATATTTAGGAAATCATCCAAATAGCTTAGTAAGTATTTAAAAAACCAATATTCTAAAATCATTAGTGGGGCACTGGGAGAATTATTACATAAGTAACATTCTGAAGAAAGAATACTGGCCTGTAAAAATTACAGAGTTAAGTGGAATTTGCCCACAGTGCTTTCAGTCTTTGAATATTTCATGTAATAAATTTGTACCTCCGGTTAGTCCTTTGTGAGTAGTACCTTGCTTAATAAGCTTCTTTGAGTTTGTATGATAACCTCTCTTCTTCCTTTTTGGCTAATTCTCATTCTCATTGTTGTAAGAGACTGGCATTAAGGGAAGAGAATGCCTACTCTAACAGCACTACCATCGTTATTACATTTATATAGCCTTCAACCAATTAACAAGTACTCTTTTAAATCTGATTAACTGCAAGTTCCTAAACTGCTGCAGTGACCCAGAACCTTATGGTGATTATTTCATGAAAGTCCAAAAGTTTGTTTGTGCGTGCTCTCTCTCTGTGTTGCAATTTGCTTATAAAAGTTTTATATTCTTCCCTCAAAACTCCCTCCCATCCTTTGCCCAAGCTCCTTCTTGAATGCCCACTGTTCCATTTAGCTTCTTAAAAGAATGGGGATTTTGCTGATAGAGTTCAGAGCTTGACCCTGAGGTCTCGTTAGATGAGGGGTGGGACCCTTTAGCAAGTCTCCACACTTCCCGTCACCCTGGAAAGCCATCAGATGTGGACATCCTTGTCCCAGGACTAGAGGTCCCCACACCAGCTGGCTGGATTCTTAACTGGCCAACCCCATGACTACAGGAGCAGAGGAAGTGGTGATCCAGGCAGACACAGCAGAACCACCACCATCAAGGTGCTTAATTAATTGCCAGTGAGGAAGGGGAAGCTAATGGGAAATACCATCTCACATTAGGACCTGACTGAAAGCCAGGAAGGGGTTAAGCCTCTAGCTCCTATATAAGCTCCCCATCTGAGCTGCTTCATTTCCAAATCAACAGCTCTTATCAAAGTTTTGTTTTCTTCACCTGGGTGAAATGACTGTGGCCAGGTGACCTGATTCTACTCATTCTCTTACCCAGGTGCTAACAATTGATGGCAGCTTCATGGTGTCTGCTCTTTCTTCTTGAGGTCCTTTATATTCACACTGGGCTTGTACAAGAAAGCCATTCTAACACACAACACTTTCAGATAGAGGACTGCCCTTGACATCCCTTCAGTCTCTGTATTCACAGGTAAGCACTCCTGCTCAACTTTTTGTCTGGGTGGGTAGGACAGCCCACCTTGAGTGAGTCTCAGTGTATTTCTATATGCACCCTACCTGCCAGGCTGTCTAGATCCCCACAAGGAAAAATTTACCAGGGGGTTCAGGATGGGGTAGCAGCTGGTGGCTCCTGAAGTGTTACAAGAAATGCTTATTTGAAAACTGAACAAAATATTGCCAGTATATTGACATTGCAGCATGTCCTTCTACCTGGGATCATGTGGATAGGGATTTTCCACCAGGGATTGATGAGAGTTGTACAGTGGTACCTCGGGTTACATACGCTTCAGGTTACGGACTCCCCTAACCTATAAATAGTACCTCGGGTTAAGAACTTTGCTTCGGGATGAGATCAGAAATCACGTGGCGGTGGGAAGCCCCATTAGCTAAAGCAGTGCTTCAGGTTAAGAACAGTTTCAGGTTAAGAACACACCTCCAAAACGAATCAAGTACGTAACCAGAGGTACCACTGCATTTCAATCAACTTGTTCTTAGGTGGAAGAAAAAGAGGCAATAGGCTGCCACAGAGCCTCTTTGATACTGCATTTGGAGCCTCTGCCTGCTTACCCTATCATGATGCCTAAGGTAAACTTTCCCCTTTTGTGTACCATGCTGAATTGGAGAGGGGTGGAGAAAAAGCTTCTTTTTGCATTCTTTCAAACATCAAGCCCACCTCAAGGAGTGTCACTGTTTGATTAGGATTGCTCACCTCAAAATTGAACTGAGACTAGTTTGCCACATCTTTATAGCAGATCCCATATTTCTTGAGCAGCTGGCAATGATGCTGCAAGTGACAAGTGCTAGGCAGCATAGACCTTTGATCTTTCCTAGTAAGCTGGATTTTACATGGACAAGCTTCCAATTCTGAAGGCCTTGAGTCTACTATCTCTAAAGGACTTGGATATGATCTCAAGGGCAGCGAATGACCGAATTTCCATTAATTGCGAATGGAGAGGTGAAGATCCCCAGGATATGAGGTGTATGACCATTGCATCCAAATGTGCAAAAAGCCACAAGCAGAGCAATCCCACTTTAATGAAAAATAAAGTGTGTTTCCCTCACATTTCTCTGTCTAAATGCACTTCTTTGATGTTGTTTTGCTGCCATACCCAGTAGGATTCCAGGTAAACGGAGCCCTCTTCACCTTGTTTTTCTTTTTCAAGCAATAAAGGAGTGCTAGCAAGCCAGAAAAGTAGGGCATAAATATGAGCACCATTAAAACAAGTGATCTCCTCCTCTCACATTCCGTATTCTGAGAAGCATCGTGCTCATTTTTTTAATTAGAAATTCAAAATTTATTGCACTTTCTTAAGTGGCTTCTAAATGTTTCTGATAATACGTTGACAATAAAGAGCTCCTGTGTCCATCTACTTAATAGTGAAGATGAGTCAGCAACGCAGGAAGATGTAGCCTTGGGAGAGCAAATACTGGCGGAAAGCCTGCTGCTGCATTTTATTATTCTGATGAAGTGATGAAGTGTAAAACTTGTACAGTGTCATTTTGCCATGCATCTCTTTAGGGGTTCACAAAGAGTAGCAATTTCTTAAACGTAGGCAGGGAAAGTGTTGCTTTTAGTTAATGCATCATAAAAGGTCACCGTAAGTATATATGCAGAACTGTCAAAATGATGAGTGCATAAGTCAACATGCTGAAGCTCAGTTTACATCTGTTCTTTTTCTTTTTTAAAAGATGTTTCCAGGCCATATTGTTGAAGAGATAAGTTTGAAAAGTGGTGATGTATGCTGAGAGCTTGGAAGCCATTGATTGGAGTACATAGCTGTAAAACATCTCTAGTGGGTGGAGGAAGCACCTTCAATGGCCTTCACAGTTCTTTGCACCTAGCCAAGACAGGCAGAAGCAGAATAACTTTGGAGAAACAACAATGTGCAAACATGTTGCACATGAATCACATATCTAGGTGGCACTAATCAGCCCCCCCGGCACAAAACGTGCATTACCTTAGTGCAGCATTCTGATTTTGTTTTAAAGCAGAATATTTAAAAAGACCAGTACGCCAAAAGATGCACGTGACAAAATCTAGTAGAATGAATGGCATAAGATTAGCTACCATTGTGGGATCCAGAGCTCTTTGTGGAGCTAGTTCTTTACAGAATGTTGTTGTACAGACTTACATTTTCTTTTTCCCAGATAAATACTCCACTGTTAATCATTTTAATGAACTTAGATTTATGCTCCATGTTTTCTGGCATTGCCCTTTTAACGTGTTCAATGCATAACACACATCATTCATGTGTGTGTGTGTGTGTGTGTGTGTGTGTGTGTGTGTGTGTGTTTTAGCATGTGGATAGCATTGTAATTCAACATGTCAAATATATTACTTTTGTAGCAGATTTTAATTCATATTAAAGATAAAAGTAAAGGACGCCTGACAGTTAAGTCCAGTTGCAAACAATTCTGGGGTTGCGGCGCTCATCTTGCTCTATAGGCTGAGGGAGCCGGCGTTTGTTCGCAGACAGTTTTTCCGGGTCATGTGGCCAGCATGACTAAGCCGCTTCTAGCGAAACCAGAGCAGCGCATAGAAACACCGTTTACCTTCCTGCTGGAGTGGTACCTGTTTATCTACAGTGGTGCCTCGCAAGATGAAATAAATTCGTTCCGCAAGTTTTTTCTTCTTGCGAGTTTTTCGTCTTGCGATGCACGGTTTCCAATAGGAATGCATTGAAAATCAATTAATGCGTTCCTATGGAAACCGACTTCAGACCAGGTCCGGGGACAGTCTGTCCCCCGACCTCTTCTGAAGGCTGAGGGGGGACAAGGGCTTTTCTTCCCACCCCCAGCATTTTAAAAAACCCTGGGACAGCGGAGGGCTTCTCCGCTGTCCGGGGCGATCTTAAAATGCTGGCGGGCGGCATTTTAAAATCGCCCCGGGACAGCGGAGGACTTCTCCGCTGTCCGGGGCGATTTAAAAGCCCCTGGGAAGGCAGGCAGGGGGGACAAAGACTTTTGCCCCCCGCCAGCCTTCAGAAGAGTCCTGGGCCTCTTCTGAAGGCTGGCGGGGGGCGAAAGTCTTTGTCCCCCCTGCCTGCCTTTAAAAGCCCTCCCGGGAGAGCGGAGAAACGCGCTGCATTTCTCCGCTCTCCCGGGAAGGCAGGCAGGGGGGACAAAGACTTTTGCCCCCCGCCAGCCTTCGGGCGGGGGGCGAAAGTCTTTGTCCCCCCTGCCTGCCTTCCCAGGGGCTTTTAAATCGCCCCGGACAGCGGAGAAGTCCTCCGCTGTCCGGGGTGATTTTAAAATGCTGCCGTCCCGGGGGAGCAAAGACTTCCCCCCCCCCCCGGGAAGGCAGGCAGGGGGGACAAAGACTTTTGCCCCCCACCCACCTTCAGAAGAGGTCCTGGACCTCTTCTGAAGGCGGGCAGGGGACGAAAGTCTTTGCTCCTCCGGGATGGCAGCATTTTAAAATCGCCCCGGACAGCGGAGAAGTCCCCCGCTGTCCCGGGGTTTTTAAAAAACCTCTCCGCCCCCCTGCCAGGCTTCGGAGCAGCCTTCCGAAGCCTGGCAGCAGGAGGAGGTCCGAGGACAGTGGCGAAGACGCGCTTCCCCGCTGTCCGGGAGATTTCCCAATGGGCTTTCGTCTTGCGTAGCAAGCCCATAGGGAAATTCGTTTTGCGAAGTGCCTCCAAAACGGAAAACCCTTTCGTCTAGCGGGTTTTTCGTCTTGCGGGGTACCACTGTACTTGCATGTGCTTTCGAACTGCTAGGTGGGCAGGAGCTAGGACCAAACAACAGCTCACCCCATCGCAGGGATTTGAACCACCGACCTTCCGATTGCCAAGCCCTAGGCTCTGTGGTTTAGACCACAGCACCACCCACGTCCCTTAAGTTATATTACTGAATGTCAAATAAAATGTTACAATAGGGATGATAACGTTCACATTACCTTGAGTGTGAAAGTAGCAATTGGCTGATTGTGGGTTTTTCTTCCTTATATGCCACAGAAGACCCTCATTTCAATACAGAATCATAGAATTGTAGAGTTGGAAGGGACCACGAGAGTCATCTAGTCCAAACCACTGTAGTGCAGGAAGCTTTTGCCCATGTGAGGCTCAAACCCACAAACCTGACAATAAGAGACTAATGCTCTACTGAATTTTAATCTTCGTTTGTGCTGGTGTCTTTTCTCTTGATCTCATCTGATTACATTATGGGACCATTTATTTATTCATTTATTTTCTGAAAAATTATGTGCAAGGGAGCTTTTGGATAGCATTCAAAGCAGTGCATTCATTTAGTGCCAAACCACGGAAGTCCTTATTCATTGTGTTACTTTGGCAAATCAGTTGGGGGGGGTCATATTATGCATTATTTTAGATTTTTTGAAGACAGAATGCTGTCTGATTTCTGTTGGGATTTCTAATGAATTGTTGATGGCATGAAATGCTAAAGACACAACCCCTGGTTTCACTAAATACATTATAGTTATTTTCAATGGAATTAAAATATGGAAAGGAATTTGGATCAAATGTGATCATAAAATATGCTAAGCCTCAGTTAAAATATTGTGTTGAGGACACACAAGGAATGCTACAAAAGAATGCCACCACAGCACACATTCCATTCTGAAATGGAATAATATCTTATTCATGCTGGCGTAGATTAGATCAAAATCTAATCCTACAGGCATTTTTAAAGCAATGCAGAATTTACACAGAAAGTAAAATGTAAAACACACCAGGCCTTATAACTATATATATAGAGCATCCACAGTGCATTCACACAGTTAGAGAAATACTTGCACACATGCTCAGTTGATTAAAAATAATAATAGTGGAAGTAATGGAGGATGGGGAAGTAGTAATTGAGGGCAGAGGACAGCAGAAGTACCACCTACCACTATGGTTGGAAATCATCACTATAAATGGGGGGGGGGGGGGTTGAAGTGTTTGTGTATGGACAAATGCACACACAAGGGTGTGCATGACCTGCCTGTGTGCTCATGCTCCTGTATAGACCAAATGTGTCATCTATTTGTAGACGGCACATTTGTAGGTTCACATAGATGTGATTCAGCTTTTATCTGACTTTGCAGGCACTTGCAATATTTTTTAAAATCTAAAAATAATAAAAGAAAAACTTCTGTAAGCATTCATAGAAACTTCAGGCCAGGCACAAAAGAGCTTGCGGCAACTTTGCTCAGTGGCATGTGACTGTAGAAGTTGGTGTGGAGATGACATTGCATCTCCCCACTAGTGGTGCTCTTTTAACATCATCTGTGCTTTCCACATTAATCGGATTCTTCTAAAAAGTGAGCCACTTATACTGACAGACCTCACAGCATCTAGTGACTTACACATTTGTCCCATTTATTTATTCATTTTTTTATACGGTAAGGTAAAGGACCCCTGGACTGTTAAGTCCAGTCAAGAGCGACTATGGATTGTGGAGCTCATGTTACTTCAGGCTGAGGGAGTTGGCATTTGTCCACAAATAGCTTTCTGGGTCATGTGGCCAGCATGACTAAACTGCTTCTGGTGCAACGGAACACCATGACAGAAGTCAGAGTGCACAGAAACACTGTTTACTTTCCCACTGCAGCAGTACCTATTTATCTACTTGCACTGGTGTGCTTTCAAACTGCTAGGTTGGCAGGAGCTGGCACAGAGCAATGAGAGCTCACCTCATTACGCAGATTCGAACTGCCGATTCGAACTGCCCAGAAATAAACTGCAGCCAAAGATTGTGCTATCCTTGTTTACATATATGAATGCAACTATTGACATTTAACTTTCAGTGTCACTTCCTAAAATTTAGTCTTATGTATCTTTCTATAGTGTTTGGTAACTTTTTTATTTTAATTTTCAAAACAGGGCAACCAATAACCTTAATAAATCATCAGATTGTTATATAAATCATGCATGTTTAAAATTGAGCTGACTGATTTACAAATCAGGCTTCTGAATTAAAGGTTGTATTGCTGATTTATTAGTTGCTTGATGGTTTCCCTAAATCACACTACTCATTTGTTTGAGTTACTGTGCACCATTAGTACTACCATCACACAAATTGCATGCCTTTTATAAATGATGCAACTGCCTCTTTAGCTCATGTAATGGACAACATTATTATGGGTCATAACAACATCCGTCAAGTTGACTGATCTCTGCAAATCTATGACACTCTTGTGTTTTAACCCAAAGTATGAAGGAATCTGATTTGTAGTCATGTTTGTCTAAGTCATGATATTGTCTACATGACAACCTGATTAATGATGTGCTGTGCATGCTTCCCCCCGCCCCATCCTGCAGTATACCTTAATGGAGAAAAGGTATGTAAACATAAGCATTAATCAAGATGAATGGAAGAATATTAGTGTTTTATTATAGAGCTTTTATAGTCGTCCATTCAATGCTCAGAATCAACTGAATGATGCTTTCATTTTAATAAATGGGGTTAGATTGGTGCAATGTTCTTTAGCCTACTCCTGAATTTTTCAAGGAAGGAAACTGAAGCACTTCTCTAGGAATATGAAACATGTTCCTTCAGGTCCAAGCAAATGTTGGTCCATCTTAGGCATATTAGGGTAGCTGTGAACAATTCCAGGCCACACAGACATCTTCAGGTACTCATTCTCTCATAGGAGATTCTGAAAGGGGAAATTGCAAAGAAAAATGGATATGCTTTGGAATATTAATGAGAACTTAAAAAAAATAAAGTAAAATGATGTGAAAATGTAGAGAGTTGAGTTTCAGACTGGAAAAATGAGAGAGAGAGAGAGAGAGAGAGAGAGATTAAAACTGGAATACAGTCATACATCAGGTTAAATGTGCTTCAGGTTGAGCGTTTTCAGGTTACGCTCCGCAGCGACCCGGAAGTAACAGAGCATGTTACATCCGGGTTTCTCCACTCGTGCATGCGCAGACACTCAAAATGAAGTCACGCGCATGTGCAGAAGCTGCAAATCGCAACTCGCGCACTTGCAGACGCGGGTTGTGTTTGCTTCAGGATGCAAACGGGGCTCCAGAACAGACCCCATTTGTATTCCAAATGTACCACTGTATTCACCTACCCCTTATTTATTTATTTATTTATTTAAGCAGTTCTATACCACCGTATATATATAAAATCAGGGTGATGTACAACAATAAAAGACAAAGCACCACTAAAACAATAGTTAGTAGAAGACCATTCCTTGGGGGCTATTATATTCCTACTGCCATTATTATTATTATTATTATTATTATTATTATTATTATTATTATTATTATTATTATTTAAAAAAAACATTTGTTATCCTTTTATTGCATATGACAGCTGAGTATAGGCTTTGGAGAAAGGGACCAGGGGACTATTTTTTTTTTTTTATTTTTTTGGAAATCAAACCAAAATATTATAATTTCTTAAAGCTTACTTAACTTGACAGAATAAGGGTTATTTGCAAATTAGTTTTATAACAATGCATAGCTTGATAATAGCTTAAAGATGTTGCTGTTGTTTTAAAAAGGTTAAATGAGGTTATTTAGAGACTTGCTCTAGTTCCCAGCTCTGTACTAAACCATTGGACAATGAACTTTTTTATATACACCCCTCCTAAATCATAGAGAAATTTACAGAAGTATTCTTCATGGTTGGGTTTCTCTGCCCCACAGACCTCAATTCTTAGTACTCTTGTCTCTGGCCAGGGAATAGCTGTTTCTTCAGGTTAACCAGCAACTTCCAACACTCTGGCCTCAGTTCTCCCTCTTAATAAAATCTTCTTCTCTCCCTCTGTTTCTTCTTTCAGTGCTTTTAGCTTTAAGAGATTGCTATCCCATAAACCATTAGCTCTCCCTGCCCCCCTCTGGATGTCAGCAGTTGTCCCCGCCCCACTGTGGCTGCTGCTCTCCCCTTCAGACGATCTCAAATCTTGCTGCTTGAGATTCAGTGAATCTCTTCATATTCCCCCCACCATGTATCCAGCTGTCCCCAACATTGCTCAGCTTGCCCTTAACCAATCACCACTTTTTCAGGGGAATACTGAAACCTCATTGGCCTTTAACTATGACCCAATACATTTGAATGGAATGCTGACCAATCACAACCTGACTCATGTAAATGCTCCTTTCACAAACTATCATAACTGAAGTCCCACTGTTTACATAGTCGTCTCCTTAGCAAGAGTATCAGTTTAATTGCTTCCTGGCAGACTGCCAGGTGAACCCCGGCACAATGTATTTCTCTGGCTTCAGTTAGGAATAAAACCTTCATGCAGTAAACTATTTGCAATCCCAACAGTGTTCATAACAGAACAACCTTTAACGTTTAAATTGCTCGTCATAAAAATAGTTTCTTCACATTAACCTTTTAAATATTTGATTATTTCTCAAATGTGGCTGCTGCTCTTGCATTTATTTAATTGTTAGAAGGTGAAGAGCCTCTGAGGTATTGCCTATTATTCAGGGAAATTATTTCCCACCTTCTGCCACAGCATCTAACCCCCCTGGCATTTTCCTGAGCACGTTGTACAAACATGTATTTACAGTAATCCATGGAATCAGCTTTAAGTTACATTGTTTTTGATCTATTGACCCAAGACCATTTATGTGTTAGCAGAAACAACTAAAGCAAGGATGGTCATGGATTCCACATTGGCATTTTAGTTAAGCAGGCTGCATTGGAAAGATGACAATGGAAACATTGAGTGACCTTTCATAGTCAAAGTCAAATACATTTTTCTGCAACGGTTGAGATCCAGACGGTTATTGACAAGCATTCCATTTTGGATGGCTATAGGTAAAGGCAAAGGTACCCCTGCCCATACGGGCCAGTCTTGCCAGACTCTAGGGTTGTGCGCCCATCTCACTCTATAGGCCGGGGGCCAGCGCTGTCCGCAGACACTTCCGGGTCACGTGGCCAGCGTGACAAGCTGCATCTGGCGAGCCAGCGCAGCACACGGAAACGCCGTTTACCTTCCCACCAGTAAGCGGTCCCTATTTATCTACTTGCACCTGGGGGTGCTTTCGAACTGCTAGGTTGGCAGGCGCTGGGACCAAGCAACGGGAGCGCACCCCGCCGCGGGGATTCGAACCGCTGACCTTTTGATCGGCAAGTCCTAGGCACTGAGGCTTTTACCCACAGCGCCACCCGCGTCCCTATAGCCATCTATAAATTTTGCAGCTGCTACAACAAGTAGGTTCTAACATAGCTCTGATCAAAACTTTCCCCTCAGCTTGATATTCTGAGGCAGGAATGGTCAATGTGGTTCATTCATTCATTCATCCATATCAGGGCAGTGTACACACTTTAATACTGTTACAAGTTTATACCTGGACTCACATGTTTGCAGCCAGCACTCATATATATATGTTCATATACACGCTGCTGAGCCGTTTAGGCTCTTTTGCTAGAATTATGGCATGTGCTTTTTATGGGCATATGCTAACTTTTAACCCTATGCCCGCAAGAAGATCTCACATAAAGAAATAAGGTTTGTTTTATTACATGAAAAAATAGAGACAGAATATATAAAAATACGGCTACAGACAGCAAAGTTACAAACCAAGCAGGTAGCAAGCTACAATACACATCTTGATTAAAGAGTAAAAGATTCCCTAACTATTCTAAAAAGCCCCAAAGAAACGCAGGCAGAAGCTAGAAGTGGAAAGAAGGAGTGGGGGAGGGGGAGTACACCTGTCCTTAAAACAAAACAGAAGTGTGTTGAGTCCTTGGGAGCACTGGGTAAGTGCTGTCCTATTGGAGCTGGAAGAGCCAATTAACCTCTGAATCAAATGGGTTTTAAAAATCCCTTTTTGCCAACACATGGCAGTGGAGAGGGGAGGGGAGGGGGCTGTGGACTGGGTGATTTCTACAATGTCCACAATTACTTCCAGAAGAGTGAGAAATATTGTTGAACTCCAACTCCCATCAGCCCCAGCTAGCTTGGCCAATGGTCAGGACTGATAGAAGCGGTAGTTCAACATGTTGGCTACCTCTGGTCTGAGCCATGGCTGCTGTAGTATAAAACAATATGAAATAGTAAGCATGCAGTGGTACCTCGGGTTAAGAACTTAATTCGTTCTGGAGGTCCGTTCTTAACCTGAAACTGTTCTTAACCTGAGATACCACTTTAGCTAATGGGGCCTTCCTCTGACACCGCGACACTGCTGCGCGATTTCTGTTCTCATCCTGAAGCAAAGTTCTTAACCTGAGGTACTATTTCTGGGTTAGCGGAGTCTGTAGCCTGAAGCGTCTGCAACCCGAGGTACCACTGTAGTATGAAACACTTGTATGGCTGTTTGTAGGCTTCAGAAGAAAGAAGTTGGGGCATTTCTCTATAGATGCAATTCAAAACAAAGGGGATTGGAGAGGATGTGGCCATCTGCTGGGGAAAGTTGTAAAGGGGCCCAGAAAGAGATGGGAAAGGACACCTGAATGCCTTCTCTGATGTTTGTTTGGGGGATATAAAAGGGCCAAAGAAACATTCAGAGAAAGGGCAAGTATGGGATTCATCATGATGACCTCTTTGTATTCCTGCAAATCTTTGGGCTCCCCTTATGATGTTCCTGATTGCAGGAACACTTTGGCTACCAAGGGCAAGCCTGAGAAGTGCTTGACTGGAGCTGCTGCTGTGTAAAACCTTCCACAATCTATTTTAAAGGTATGATGCCTTCCAAATGCTGTGGACTACAACTCCCCTCACCCCTAACCATTAGCAATACTGACTGAGGCTGAGGGGTCTTGTAATCCGCAGCTTCTTTGGGGTACCATATTGGCCCCTCTGATCTACATAACCATAAAAGGTAAAGTTGGGGGGTTATCCTCAGAAGCTTTCTCTTGATTACATTATTCTTTGCATTTAAAATTAGAAATAGAGCCTCAAACCATATTTACTTGCTCCAAAATAATCCATATGGTGAGCCAAGGATTTGAATTTAGATCTTCATGTGCAAGCCCCACTACCTGGCCTTTAAATTATATTGCTTCTGACTGCTTTTGCTGTTTTCCAAACAGCAGTTTTTGTCTTGCTGAAAAATCAAAGGCTGTAGAGTGTATTTGCACATTTCTATCCTTAAAAAATAGGTCTGATGTTGCAGTAATTAATCAGACAAAATCATGCTTACTGACTTGAAGGAGAACAGAAGATCACACCTGCACTTTCATGAAAGCAACATATAATTTATACTCTTTTTATATGAATTTTTGGCAACACCCTCCCCTGCCCACCCAGCTTCATTGGTTTACTCATTCAAAGGGTAACTAGGTGTATGGAAAATTTCACTAGAGCTTCTTGTTTATTTAAACTGCTTCTTTAGAATTAATTATGTAATGAAATTTAGCTTTAATGAATGGCTCTTTTTGCGCAAACCAATTTGTGGGTGAGTTAAATTTCCTACAGCTGAATTATTGGCTATCATGCTATATCAGTGGTTTTTCCATTGCCGTACAACACATCAGCTTAAAACCTGGGGTGGTTTAAATATGGGGGGGTTGTATTTGGAAATGTTTCTTTCAGGTCAAAAGAAAACTTGGATAAAATCACCTGCAGAGCAAGGAAGAGATCTCTCAAAATTTAATTGTATCAAGGGGTATATAATTTTTATGAAATGGATAATTAATAAACTCCCACAGGCTACGATTCTGAGGTCATTGTACTGGGAATACAAATATCATTTTTACCATCATAAACAATGGACTATTGGCTCAAGTCATAAAGGCAGAAGTCAGGACAGAGCAATGATCTAGTATTCCTCTATTTGTCTTTTGCTTTAATTTTTGTTCATATTTTCATTAGAAAGGGAGAGATTTCTCCTTAACTTCAGGGCATGCTGGGGGACTGAGATGGCTTTGGTTTCCTGGGATAAAAATGGCTGCCTGGCTCACTTCCAGTATGGCTCCTTTTGGCCCTACTGATATTGGGTGGTTGAGCCAAGGCTTCGGATGATTCAGTGGTGGTGAGGAAGGAGGAACCAGAATCAGATACCCCACTCTGACACTAAAGCTATGTTTCCAGTATTAGCTGGGTAGATCTGAACTATCCCGTGGCTCCCTCACAGTGATCATAGGATCTTGTCCTTACAATCTATTGTAGCCTTAGAATTCATTTGCATTTGCTGCTCCTACAACCACTGCTGACTTGAGACTCTTCCCCCTCCACTTGACATATGCTACTTGCACTATCCTTGAACCACGGTGTGCCTGAGTTCAGTTTATTATAGCCCTTTTGTCTATTAGAAGTCAACATCAAAGTCAATGACAGGAGATGTGAAGGCCAGACTGGCATAAGTTATTGTTCACTCATGTCAGCAATTTTCGTTTCCCCTGAATGCCTTACCTTGACATAAAAGTCTTAAAGTTAATTATTCCTGCTGGCATAAAGTCATGTTCCAAGACAGCCCGAAGTTTTACCCATCATGTTCTACTCATTCTTAAGTAAAATACCACATTCATGAATGTTTTATTAAACTTGCCCCCTCCATGAGTTGGATCTTGTACAGAACCCAAGCAGGAAGCTGTCCGATATCAAATTAGATTATTACTACATCAAGTCAAGTATTGCCTGTTCTTGACTCGTAGTGGCTCTTCCAGGTATCAGCAGGAGGTCTTTTACTTCTGAACTTGATATGGCAGAAATGGGACCTGAGACCTTCCACATTCAAAGCATTTGATAGGGTCTCTTTTCCTTAGCATTAGCAATACAATAAATGTAAGTGGTCACTAAGAATGGGGATTTGCAATCTAATTTCTATTCTCAGCATTGCCCATAAATACATATCCTATGTAAGTATAGGGAGGGAAATTCAGTTCTCTCAGGGTTTTGGTGTTATTTCAACTGTTAGGCTGATTTTAATTGGTCTTGTTTTGGTCTGGTCTGTTCCTGCTATTTTGCAATGGTTTTTATATTTTCATATATACATTGACATGGTTGTTTCATTCTCTGTGTTATGTTGCATGTATTTTGTTTGAAACTGCTCTCCAATTAGAGGATAATGAATGGTGGTCTCTGCATTTTTTAGATATGGGATATGACTTTAAGTGTGAGCAACACTGAGAATGGAAATTAGTTTGAAAGTATGTCAATAAATAAATTGTAAGTCAATAAACAAACAAACTTACAATCAGCCATTTGTATAGCACCATCAACACAAAAGATGTGGGTGTTAGCTGGCTTGGGAGAACCCAAAGAGTTGCAGAACTACAAAAAAAGTAAAAACAAAAACAAAAACCCTACAGTAGGCAGGAAAACTAAAAACTATCCTATAAGATCAGTGTGTGCTCAGTGGGCAGAGAATGCTGACTGACTGCTGGATGATGAATGGAAAATGGGTGGGGGAGGGGATTGCGGTATGATTGAAGACTGGCAAGTACTGTGAACAGGAAAACTCCACACTGCAACATTTTGTTGCAACCAACTCGTCACAATTCTTTTCCAATGTAAAAATCTTCGAATTTTTTGGTTGCTTTGGAATTTCAAACTATTAATATTCATCACCTGAAATTCAAAAATGTTATTGTTATCTCATTTATTTATTTATTTATTTATTTACTTACTTACTTATTTGCATACTTAGAATCAATAGCTCCATAAAAATATATCAAGTTGGTATACAATATACATGAATAAAAATGGAGTTTCCTAGAGCACTAAAAGCTCAGTGCCAAGTGAAGGCCAACTGAATTTCAGGGGCATGGGGAACCACCAGAATTACCCCATCTGAGGATCTTGGTGGTAAACTAGATGTGTTAATTATATAGACATGTGCTACAAAGTTAGGTGGAAAGATAGTTGTAAGTGAAAAATGTAGCAGCTCTAAAAAGTCTAAATTAATCTTGTTGAATGCTGTCAAATTCTGAAAGCATCAATAGCAGAATCCTGTCAATTTTCTAAATGCTGTTGACAGTCAAAGGCTGTTGACAAGAGTGTTCAGGTGTTGTTGTCGAGTGATAACAACATTTGATTGCTGTCAAATGTTTCAAGAAACCTATGATAGCGGTGAATGGCTTCTGCATAAATGTGCTGCTGAAGTAAGATGGGGGGAACTAAGGTTGCGTACATGTTGTTTTACTGATTTAAAATGTACCTATATAGCTCTTTTCTCAGTTTGTATAAAAGCTGATGTGGAGGGAAATGCATTAAAATGCAGTATTTCCTAAGAGATGAGAGGATTGATACAGAATAGCTATTGGATGTGCGATGGGCTGGACTCAACCTTGTGACTGGAGCACTGATGCCAACTATAGGCGGCCCTGAGGGTCTGGGAACTCACAAAACATTGTTGTGGGTTCTCAGCACCCATACCACAGGGCCTCTGACACAATTTCTCGGGCCTCATGAAGCACTGGAAGTTGTGTCCAAGGCCTTGTGGGGTCTCCAGTGTGACTTCCAGATCCTTGTGAAGCCTTGCGGGGCCTCAGAGGTGGTATCTGAGGCCTCACAGGGCCTCACATGTGACTTCTGGGACTCCCAGGCACTGCTGCAGTGAACGTGACCTAACATGATGCCATTACATCACGTCACAACACACTCATTGTCCCATTAAACTTTAATTAGTTTAATGCTAAGCGCAATGTCCAGTGCGCTTCCGCCGCCACAATGTCCCATTACAGCAGAGCATTTCGCGCAGCGGTTTAAGAAGGGCTGGAGAGTCAGTATCTTTTCAATAAAGGAATCTTGGAGCAAGCGGTTTGGAACTCAAATAAAAGGTTTATTTACACAAAAACAAAAAACCCTGGTGACAAACCACACATATCAGTAAACACGCCCAAAAGAAAGGAAGGAAGGGAACAAACACAGGAGTGAGCTGACTATTTATACAAACTCACATTCCTGGAAACTTAACGACTTCCAGCTGCTCAGTGATTAGAGCGTCTTGATTAGAGCTTCTTAACCCTTTAATACCAACACCCCCTCTCGCTCGTAACACTGAGCTGTACCAACCTTAATTCAAATTTAAACCTGAACAGAAACATTTATGAGATTGCGGACTCAAAGCTTTTGTAAAACCGTCTGCAAGATTTTCTTGGCTTGGACAATACTTTAGTTCAATTAAACCTTGTTTTACACTTTGGCATACATTTTGATAACGGATATCCAAGTGTTTTGTGTGTGCCTTGAATTGACCTGATTTAGCTAGTTTAATACAAGGTTGATTGTCTTCCCACACTCTGATAGGTAGGGAACATTCTCCAAACAATTCTTGTACCAGTTGCTTATAAAATTCCAGTTCTCTACATACATCTGATAATGCATTGAACTCAGATTCAGTTGAACTTAAAGCTATAAGTGATTGCTTTCTTGATCTCCAACCAATTAGTGCATTTCCAAATTTTATCGCCATTCCTGACACTGATTTTCTATCTGGTCCAGCATCTGCCCAACTGCTGTCGGCCCAACATTCAAGTTGTGTGCTGCCCTCTGCTGATAGTTTTAAGCGAAAGCTTTTGGTAGTTTGGAGATACCTTAAAACTCTTTTTACTCCTTGCCAAGCATGCATTGATGGTTTTTCAGCTTGTCTACACAGCATGTTGACAGCATATGTTATATCGGGCCGAGTCCACTGTGCAATGTGGAGTAGACTGCCTATCGCTGACTGGTAAACCTCGGGATTACAGAACTCTGCCTGTTGCTCAGTTTGAGCATCCTTTATGTAACTTAACTCCATTGGGGTTTTAACACCGGCACAGTCATCCATTTTAAACCTTTCCAGCAACTGCTGGATCTTAGCTTCTTGGCTGAGCCAATAGTTACCATTTTCATCTTGCTGAATTTTAACTCCTAGATAAACAGATACATTGCCTAGTGATTTTATCTGAAACCTTTCTCCAAGCTTTGTGGCAAATTGTTGTGCAAGTTTATCGTCCTTTCCACTGTATAATAAATCGTCAACAAATATCAAGACTGCTTCTTGTTCACATCCCGAGCCTTTTAGATAAAGACACGCATCTGCTGCACTCTTTCTGAACCCCATGCTCTCTAGAGCATCGTTTAAGCAGGAATTCCAATTACGGGCGGACTGTTTCAACCCATAAATGGATTTGTGTAGGCGCCAGACCTGGTTTGGCTTGTCTCCTTCAAAACCTGGTGGTGGTGTCATATAGACTTCCTCCTGTAAGTCTGCATTTAAATAAGCCACATTGACATCAAAATGAAACAGCTTATTTCCCTTCTTAGCTGAAGAGGCTAAAAGCATTCTTAATGACTCCGATCTTGAAGTAGGGGCATAGATTTGAGAATAGTGAACTCCTTTGCGCTGCGAAAACCCTTTTGCAACTAGTCGGGCTTTATATTGCAACTCTTCAGTAGTTGTGGGCTTTAAACGATATACCCATCGACAACCTACAGCTTGTTGCCCTTTTGGAAGCTCTGTACTTGTAAACACACCGAGAGACTTCATTGAAGCCATCTCCTTTTCCATTGCTTCCTGCCACTTTACGGCTTCTGAGCTTGGAAGCTGTTGTACTTCCATATAGCTATCTGGCTCACACTGTGCCATATTTACGTATACACTTGTCACCTTAAACCACTCTGGCGGCTTGCCCTTTGTGGCACGTTTTGACCTGCGCAATTGCTCCTCTTGTGCCCCCTCTGACCGTTGGCTGTCAGAATCTGTCTCAGACTTTATGTCTGGACGTGCCTCTAGGGATAAAGACCTCCGTTTAGATACCTCCCTTGGGCTTGGTGTTGCAGGCGACCTGCTTCGCTTTTGCTGTCTGCTAGGCCTACTGACTGGCGATGTTGGAACACTCCCAGATTCTGGCTTTTCTACCTTAGGAGAAAAACCTTGTGCCTGGTCAGAATCTGCATCTGAACCATGTGCACCGTCCCCTTCTGGCTCACCACCCTCTGGACTTTCATTCTCAGCATAAATGCCTAAATCATCTCTCAAAATGTCAGGGTTAGCATGTAAGTGAGTCCATCCGGATTGCTCACAAAATTCAGCGCTCCTACTGGGGACCACTCTTGTAGTATCCCCATCTGGGTCCACGAACCTCCAAGATTTGGCATGTGGTTCGTACCCGCAAAAGATGAGTTTCCTAGCCCTTGGACTTCCCTTTTTCCTTAACGCTTTTGGGATAAGTACATAGGCTTGAGATCCAAACACTCGAAAGTAATTAACTTTGGGCTTCTTCCCATATAAAGCAAAATATGGCGTAGTATCAATTACCGAATTATATACTCGGTTCAGAATATGAGTAGCCGCCTGCCAGGCTTCCGCCCAGAAACTTTGAGGGAGTTTAGCATCAAACAACATAGAGTTTGCCAACTCTTGCAGAACCCTGTTTTTACGTTCGGCCACACCTCCTTCTTGGGGGGAATAAGGTGTAGACAGACGATGCTTAATTCCCTTTTTCTTAAAGAAATTCTGCAACACAGACCCGGTAAATTCTGACCCTCTGTCTGTCTGAAAAGCAAGTACTCTAGTACCGAATTCAAGTTCTACTGCATGAACCCAATTTTTAACTGTTTCTGCAGTATCTGCTTTTGTTTTGAGAGGAAAAAACCATGTGACTTTGGTTTTGTCATCCGAGAGACACAGTGCATACCTTGAACCTCCCATGCTAGCAACAGGCATTGGGCCACATAGGTCCATATGCACAAGTTGGAATACTTTGTCAGATTTCCTATTTGAAATGGGATAGCTGCATCTATGAACCTTCGCACTTTTGCATGCAGTACAATCCAAATACTTAGTACATTTGTTCAATTTGCACCCTTCTGATAATTCAGGTTGCCTTTTAACATACTGAAAATTAATATGTCCCAAACGGCGGTGCCATAAATGAACACAAGAATTATGGGTAGGCGAGTTCACACAACCAGCATGAACCTGTTCAACTTCATCTGGACTTGTCTCAAAATAATATAACCCATTTCTGCTTTCCACCTGCAAAAGAGATACGTTATTCTTTGAAATAGTGCAAACCCCATTTTCAAACACAGTTTTAAACCCATTTCTATCAAGTTCTGACACAGACAAAATACACCCCTTCATTCCCTTTAGCACGTAGGCATCAATTTCTGTTTGCAAACAATTCAGGAACACTGTGCCTACGGTCTCTAAGGAACGTTTAGTTGAATCTGCCATTGTCACAACTTTAGGGGTTTGCAAATGTCTGCAATTCTGCAAACGGACACTAGATGGCGCCACCAGGTGGTGAGATGCACCACTGTCGATCAACCAGCGTAGATTGCTGCCTTGGCCACGCCCTTGCATCAACGCCATTGCTGAAGCCATGTGCTGTGTGCTGTGGGAGTAGCCACAACCACCTCCTCTTCTTCGACGTCCCCTGGAACTCCTTGTCTGGTAACTAGGGGTAACGGCCTTGGTGCTGTCTTGACCAGGTTCACGTGTACAATTCCTGATTAAATGGGAAGAGGAACCACAGCGAAAACAGTGTCTAGCTGCAAAAGCATTTACTGTGTTCTCAAACTCAGCATCCCCACTCTTAGGCACAGCATAACTCCCCTTTGAAGACAAACCTCTTTCTCTTTGCCTTTTATCCTGTTCATCTGCAAGTCGAGAAGAAATGTATTCAAGGGTTAATTCAGTTGAAGGCATAGCTTCCAAAGTTAAAGCTACAGTCTCATAGCTTTTATCAAGAGAAGACAACAATATGTATGACTGCTGCTCCATAGAGAAAGGAATGCCCAGCTGTCTTAGTTGATTAAAGGCAGACACCATTTTGGCAATATGTTCTTTCACACACGCTCCCGGTTGGAGACGTAAATCAAACAAACATCTTGTAGCATGGATCTTGGCCCCCGCAGTGTTTCTGGAATTTAGCCGCTGCAGAACCGTCCAGACCTCATGCGTGTTCTTTAACTCAGAAATATAAGGCATTTGCTCTGGTCCCACTGCCAAAACTAGTAGACCTTGGGCTTTCCTGTCGCGTTTCTGTGAAGCTGCCGCTGCTGCTTTGTCTTCTGCAGACGCGTCTGCAGCTGCCTGTAAAGGCGGTGCTTCAGTACAACTCCGCAACTCTTTTGCTTGCAACCAAACCCTTACTCTAGCCTTCCAATCTTGCCAATTTTTCCCATTGAGTCGCGTAAATGGGACAGTAAAACTTTCCTGGGACTCTGCCATCCTCCCTGGGGCTTAGGAACGATACTCACACACCTGTAGACCGTCTCCCAGCTGCTGAGGTGGCTCCTTGAGGAACAAGACGTCTTCCAGCGAGTACAAACTGCGCAGTGCCTGTTTAAAACTTTCTAGGCACGTTGCAGGACTCAAGCTGCTTTGAAGGCTTTCGTTGTCGGCAACCGCTTCTGTCTTCGCTCCAGTCCTTTCATAAATCACCCTGAACTGCACTCCTTATCTCCTTCTTGACGTACAAACAACCATAACCTGTCCCATTAAACTTTAATTAGTTTAATGCTAAGCGCAATGTCCAGTGCGCTTCCGCCGCCACAATGTCCCATTACAGCTATAGCATTTCGCGCAGCGGTTTAAGAAGGGCTGGAGAGTCAGTATCTTTTCAATAAAGGAATCTTGGAGCAAGCGGTTTGGAACTCAAATAAAAGGTTTATTTACACAAAAACAAAAAACCCTGGTGACAAACCACACATATCAGCAAACACGCCCAAAAGAAAGGAAGGAAGGGAACAAACACAGGAGTGAGCTGACTATTTATACAAACTCACATTCCTGGAAACTTAACGACTTCCAGCTGCTCAGTGATTAGAGCGTCTTGATTAGAGCTTCTTAACCCTTTAATACCAACACTCATCACTGGGCACCTATAGTATGGGGCCCACTTTGGTGCCCCTGCACTGGAGATTCAGGTGACCTTGGTGGTGAGGAGTGTATTTTTCCAGCTCCAGCCACATTTGGACAGAAATGATTTGGCTTACTTTATGCTATAGTAACTTCTGGACTGGATTACTGCAACCCATGCTCTACATGGGCTGCCCTTGAAGACAACTTGGAAACTTCAATTGGTCCAAAATGCAGTGGCCAGATTACTGGCTGGCATTCCACTGAGATCTCACATAGGCCCCATTTAAAAACAGCTGCACTGGTTGCCAGTTGTTTCTGGACCCAATTCAAGGAGCTCACATTACTTTAAAAAGTTCTAAATGACTTAGGCACTGAGTAACTGAATGACTGCCTTCTTCCTTACAGACCCTCGTGGGCACTAAGATTAGCAGAAGGCATAATCTTGGTTCTTCACCATGCTCAGAAGCTTTAGGGGTAGTGGCCCAGGAGAGGGCATTTTTTGTGGCAGCCCCTAAATTGTGGAACTGCCTCCCTGCAGAGGTTCATCTGGCATCTTCATTATATAGTGTTTGGCAAATGCTGAAGACACACAACTTTACCCTAGCTTTTGACAGTGAAGATAGATCTTTAGGACCCTCCTTATTTTTCTGGTTGAAAGTTGTTTTAAACTGTTTCTAACATTGTGTTTTAACCCATGCTGGGAGCTGAGAGGGAAGGGTAACAACAACAATTTTCTGGACATTTGGTCCCCTTTAATGACTTTTGTTAACAGAAGTGAGGAGGCAGTGAGACCTCAAATGGCACAAGCTTCATTTTGGAGAGAGGCTCTATCATAAAATGAGTTGTATTCATTTTTTGTAACATGATGCAGGCGCTCACAATGTACATAAGATAGGGACACACATTGTTCTGATCAGAAACATTTACTGAACAAATACCTCTTGGGATTCCATTTGTTTGTTATGAAAATAAAATAATCACAATCATTTTATCTATCATTTATATCTATCTATCTATCTATCTATCTATCTATCTATCTATGTCTATCTATCATCTATCATCTATCGTTTCCCTTTGGTATGCAAAAGCTGTATCAGCAAGTTCGCTACTAGCACCTGATTGCCCAGCAGAGTGACTTGGGAAGGCGTTCCCCTCCCCTAACAAATAACCAATTTCTTACATGGACCCACAAAAGCTCACTAGGTATTTCCACACTGCTACTACACTTCTGCTACGCTGCACTACCACTTAAATATGTGTTTTCTCTACATGTCCCATAAATGTGCTGGCTGAGTAGCACAAGGCTACATCTCATGCTGGTTCCATGTTCTACTTTGGAAGGAACCCTTAACTACAGCTGCCCAGTTCAAACTTTACAGGAAACCTAGGTTTAAAAAATGGGGATATATTCCCCAAAGCTGGCATGTGATGGAAGGAAAGGATGAGGATGACGTGTACAGAAACACTGCTTGTTACAGGTCCCATAAACCATGGTTTATTGGGCCAAGATCATGATGCTTGAATCAAGTCAACCTGTGTTCTTCTCCATAGTAAGTTTCTGTGGAACAGAAGGAATACACAAGAACATATTCGACATCAAAAATAGTGTTGGCTGCTATTCCCTCCTTCTTTTTCCCCATCAACACACTTGTATATAAATAGAGCTGTGAAATATTGAGTCACAGAACGTATGGAGCCTTCATCTCCATGCTGGGAGAAGCTTCCATTGATTTCTAAAAGCACAGTTAGGGGGCACTGCTGCTGTGTTTCCCGTATTAAGGCCACTTCCTGCTTTGCCGTGACCCTGAACCCTCTCCCTTGGAAGGAACTGGGTCTGACACATACTGGGTGGGATACAAGTTGCTTTAGTTCACATCTTCTCAGTGGCGGAGAAGGAGTACACTTCATTTTAAGCATTCAAAGCATGTCACCAAAACAGTTCAGTGTCTTAACTTTCCTTTTTCCAGCTCTAATGCTAATTGTAGCAAGAATCTGAGCAGCTCTCATTATTGATCACTTTGGGATTTTTGTAGATAATGGGCTAATTGCTTGTTTGTTAGTCATTCTTGCAAATAATTAACAAAAGCAAAGTACAAGGTGATTGTGTCTGTAAGGGAAAGCTTGCAGGGGTGGAACAGCAAGTGTGTCATACAACTCAGAAAACTATGCTGTGAGAGGCAAGCAGGAGCCATTACAATTGGGTCACAGCTGTTATGACAAAGCAGTCTCTTAGAAAAAAGTATTGCTCCTACAACTTCAAAGGTGAAGCTAATTTGTTTAGCTTGTCACATGAACACCAATGTAATGAATTACACTGGTCTTTGGGGTTGCTAGGTATTCGACCAACATAACAAGTTCGTCTAAGTCTTTGCTATATTTGCATTTCTGCCGATAGGGAATTCATTAATAATTAGTCATTTCCTGTTCTCTAAACTATCCGGATGGCAGCACTAATCTACCAAGCTGGTCTGGGTTCTCCATTCACTTAAGCACAAAAACCCCCTATTTGTCTCTGACAGGGAATGTATTGTTACACACTACCTCTATCTCTGAGTGGTGTGAGATCACAGCGTTTTCCAGATAAATATTCAGGGTTTGTGTTTTCCTTAGAAATTAGGCACAGCAGAGATTGAAATTGGGGGTAGAAAAATCAAACAGCAGCCCTTAGTTTCAGCCAGTGTGTCCTTCTCCAAGGCACTATCCTCCTGATTTCTTGACTAGGCAAAGCTTTCTCCAAATTTGGAAGAAAACAGAAGTATGAAGTTTGAGATAAGTAAGAGCAGTTGTGAGGACTTTACTTCTCTTCTTCTGTGGAACATGGTTGGGAAAAAGGGTGACTATTTCTGTAGTCTATGAGAGTTAGCTCTCATTAGGAATAAGCAAAATGAACCAATTCAACTCCATAATTGTTCCTAAATTCTGACACTCAGCTTAATTCTAGTTGGAAATTCAGATTCTGGAATGTACCTTGCAAAATTCTGCACATGCACCATATACCTAAAAGTAGAACAAAAATATAATTTTATTATTTATTTTGAACTTTTAGTTTTGTTTTTAAAGAAAATGTTCCATGGTGAAATAGTTTAAGTATCTATTTATCTGTTATTCTGGCTTCTGCCATAGTTTTTTTGGATGTGGGTGGGGGAAAGGCTTCCCTTAGCTGAGTTCATTGGGCTTTTCTTGAAATCTTAGAGTGGGAGAACTTTGAAAGAGCTGTCATTCTAACCTAAAGTCTTTATTTGAGAAAATGAGGACTGATGCAATAGTATTCCACCATTGGTTATTTATCATTGCACTGTTGTACTCATGCACAATTTCACAAATTAAAACATTGGGGAGGGGGGAATAAAACAAGCTTCTTTCAAAAAATTGGCAGCTTAATTTCTCCACCCTCCAGACTCACCCAAAACACAATTGTAGAATCCACCCCATCATTTTTTATCTGGGAGCCATTACAGAGCTAAAGAACTGCAAAATTTGAAGCAGAATCTGGATTAGGTCTATTACCTTCCCTAAGCCCCTTTGGGAGAAAAGGCAAGATATAAAATGATTATGATTGTTATGATAATTAAGAAATGCTTTAGGATGTAAAAACTGATCCGCCTCAGTTGGGCTATATTCCAAAATGTTAGTTACATTTGAAAATGACTAGTTGTTCATGTGATTAAAATACTGCCCTGAAATACCCATGAATTACTATTTCATCAGGAATGAGTGGTGCTGTTGCAAAGACTTTCAAAGTGATTAGGTTGGTACATGCAGTAAGAAATTCACAGCCCAATCCTATATGTGTCTACTCATAAGTATGGCCCATCAAGTTCCTCCCAGATATAGGACTGCAGCCTTAGAAATGTCACAGACCACATAGGGAGTGTCATCATGTGGAAATGGCATTGGGCTTCGTCTGTGTGGAAGCATATGCATCAGATTGTCATAGTGGAAAGCTCTCCTTTATATTGCTTAGTGGTATTTCTGCTCAAGGCAACAGAAATATGGGCCAATGAATTATCCTACTGATGCTTTTTCACACTAAAGAACTCTCAGAGAAAATGTAAATCATTTAGTCAATCTACCATATACATGTGATTATTTTAATGGGAAAAGGTGAAATGAAATGGTACAAGGCATTGAACTTGATACAGGAAAATGGATTAAGTCAAAGGGAATCTATCCCACTCTGATTCTTCAACCACAAGGTATAATGAGGCTCAGAAGCTGCAAACTATATTTGACCTTTAAAGGGAAGCAAAGAATTAAATCAAACTAAATGTTGTTTCTGTTCAATGAATCTTTACATACTATATAATACTTTGGAGAATGAAATTTTGAAGAATGAACTTTAACTCGGCTGGCAGTTGCAATAAATGCTGGTGCATTATATTAAATAATAGACAGCATTGTTAAATCAGGCCATATCATTCTAATTGTTACAACCCAAAGTATTCACCAAGAGGTATATGGGGCCATACCTGAAACATTCTTTCTATTACTACCTTTATGCGCGTGCGCACACGCGCACACACACAACCCCCCCACTTTCAGGGTGTTTCTAGCATTTAGGGTGGCATTCAATAAAGTTTTACACAGATTAGATTCACTGAAATCAAGGAACATGACTAAGTTAGGTCCATTAATTTCAATACGTCTACTCTAAGTAAACGTTAATTGTAGTGTTTTCATGTTAAAGACCATAGTGGTCTAATATGTTGACCTCTGGTTTGCATATTGATTTCTATATATTATGAGGTTAAAGAAGGCTCTATCAAGGATGGGTCCAGATAAGAGCAGGGCTCTATCAAGGATGCTTGCTATACTGTCTGGGCTTCTCTGTGTATATGTTTGCTGGATAAAGGAGCCACAGTTCAATAGTGGTACAAATGTTTTCCATATATAAAGTGCCGTGGATTTTAACGAAAGGATGTTTGGGTCTAGGGAAAATATTTGGCTGAGACACTACAGACACAACTGTATCACTAAAATAGACTATAATGGTACTGCACTAGATGGAGCAATGATTTGACTGCTTATAGCTGCATACTCAAGTATAGCCACAGACAGGGCACTAGCTAAGGGACCTGCCTCCCATTGACTTTAAGAAGCCAGGCATCAAGCCACTTCAGCCTTCAAGTGGACTCTGAACAAGAATTGCATTCCAGGCCATTTCATTGCATGTTTCTCCTAATATACAAAGGTCTGTATTTAATATGCATATTTTCGTAAGCAATTTTCTATGCTATAGTCATACTATAGTGGATTTTTATATCTTATCTTCATTGTAATGCACCCTTTCCCCTAAATTTATTTTTTCCCCTCTCCCACACATTTTGTATTGAAGAGCTTTACTGCAAAATTCAGAAACTGAAAATTTCAAAAGATAGCTGTGTTTTGGAAATGACATATTAGGTAGGTTCATCTTAAGATGTGACCCAGATCAAATTTCTCCCTTATCTCTAGCTGTTGTCTTGGAATGATATCGAAACATGCTTCCCCCTATCTCTTAGAAAGTTTTTTCTGCTGTTAATCTTGCCAGTGTACTTACTTGGATAACATTAGCACACTTCATGCATTATTCACATAAAGGGACAACACAGATACAAGGAAAAGTGGTGCTGCACATTCAGCCCTGCTGAGTCGGTGTGGCTCTTTCTAGCCAAAGACTTATTTTTAACCACAAAGGACTCAAAATCATGCAGGTTCCCTCCAAGGATAGAAAAGGCTTCTCACTTTTGAAGTTATCTTCTCCACACAAATAGGGCCACAATGAACTATGTGGAAAAGACTCTGTTGAGAAGTTGTGGATTCTGCTCCATTGGAGGTTTTAAAGCAGAGATTGGATAGTCATCTGTCATGGATGCTTCAGTTGAGATTCTGGCACTGCCAGGGGTTGGACAGGAAGACCCTCCGGCCCCTTCTAACTCCACAGTTCTGTGATTCTGTGACTGCTAGGGATGGGGGAGGGATTCTATTCAGTTCACATTTAAAGGCTAACCTACCAAATCGGAACATTCTGGAACATTATACAAACCAAAACACAGCCAACCTTCAATAGTCATGCTTCTCTGAACTCTGTAATACAGTTCTCCAGCAAAGTAATGTTTTCAGAAACACATATCCTGGAGCAAAATGTCCATAGAAATGCATATATTAATGAAACTGTAATGCATTATATTAGGGGGAAATGCCCAGGACAAATGTGTATATTTTGGAGAAATTTGCACTAAAATGCTGGTTAATGTGAAATGAGGACTGGCTCAAAGTAAGCTTCATGGCTGAGTGGAGAATTGAACCCTGGTTTCCCACGTCCAAGTTCAACACTGTAGCCACACTGACTCTTCACTAAGTAAAGCATGAAAAAGGATATTGTTTTACTGAAATGGAAATAAGTTCAAGTAAAATACATTTATGCAGATTTGTTTGTTTTAATGATGTTTACACTCTCCATGCTAATAGAAAAGAAAATGCAGTTAGTGCACAAGTGAATAAATCAACTACTTGTAAAATAAACCCAGAGATTTTGTTTCTCCTCTCCCAATTACAATTTCAGTTCAAAGTATGATAAGTATGCTAACACGGATGGGTGCACCACTTTCGTAATCAGCAATGAAACCAAAATGAGATAAGATGGTTCAGGTTTAAATACTCTACCTCCTGAAATAAAAACGAAATGAAATTATGGCACAATAGTTTTCACTTTAAATAATTCTGAAGAATTGATCATATCAAGGAGATGAAGCATGTAACATTAGTCCAAGCAAACAACTGTCTCCAAAGCATTATGTAATTGCTGAAGCTTACTTACATGGCTAGTTCCATTATTTCAGTAATTTACAGAAAAGCACAGAATCAGTGGCGCTGAATTAAAGCATAGATCTATGAATCTGCATATCATTCCTCCTGATAGTCATGTTTTCATCAATTATAGAACTAAGAATTAAGCTAGAGATGCTTAAATAGATGATTGGTTTCTTCTGGACATGACATAAATCTATAGGAGTGGATCATAGTGTTTCATGCCACCTCAATCTTTGAGCAGTGCAAAATCCCAGGGGTTCAGTTTCCTCGAATTGAGGGATAGCAGAGACTGTGGTGTCTCTGTGACATATGGTTTATTTACGCATATATATTAATTTCCCAAGAGGGTCACAGCCTTAGATTCAAGGAGAAATCAGGCATGGCTCTATCTCAGAGGCTTCAGCCTGCAGTCTGCATCCAGCTTCTACCTCACACACTCAACTCTCAACTCTGGCTTTTTTCTTTTTAACTACTAGCAAGTTGAGGGAGTGGGAGGCACCCCTTTGCCACCTCACACAGCTGACTCTTATTTCTTTAAAAGATAAAGGGACCCCTGACCATTAGGTCCAGTCGTGACCAACTCTGGGGTTGCGGCGCTCATCTCGCTTTATTGGCCGAGGGAGCCGGCGTACAGCTTCCGGGCCATGTGGCCAGCATGACGAAGCCACTTCTGGCGAACCAGAGCCACACACGGAAACGCCGTTTACCTTCCCACCGGAGCAGTACCTATTTATTTACTTGCACTTTGACGTGCTTCTTTCTTTACTTCTATTCAAAAAGGATCTTGGGTAGCAGTTCTCTGTTTGAGACATTGGGGAGGTGCCCCCAATTAGAGTACACAAAAATGGACTCAGACCTTTTATGAGATAACTTCGTTATTTGGAAAGGCACTTCTACCACATCTCTGTGAATCGTTTCATGTTATGCAGTCCCCGAGTCTGGCCTTCACGGCACAGGTTTGCAATTTGTTTCTTCTCTGAATTGATAGGCATATGGCATCCTCCTGCCCTCACAAGATCTGCATCGACTGTTGCTGTCTGTTGATGGGTAGCAGTTCTTCAAAATGTCACACACCATGTAACCATTACCGGGGGGGGGGGGATCGTAGCCCCTAATACAGCACTAAAATAGCTGACTCCAGTTCACCACTCTAGAAGTGCTAAATGGGGAGCAATACTTTGGATCCTCTCTTAATTTAGGTTCCTGCTTCCTATCAAGGAAAAGTTGTGTGTTCATGGTGAACTACATTTCATGGCATTTTATTAGCAAGGTCTCCTTGTATTCATTTTGTGTTAAATTACTCTGTCTTCCGACCCCGCTCCTCCAACCACCACCTCATTTTATGTCAACGATTAATATACAGAAGGTACTCAGTCTGCTGATTTTATGCTGATATAGCAACAGCTTATGCACTATTTGTGTCTTGCTGTTTGTCACACCTCAGTAATTTTACTAAATGTTCCCGCCATTCTCTTATGTTGTAAAGAATGAGCAGGTTCCATCAATTTACAACCAAAATACTGAACAGAAAGGATTCTCATAAAACAGCACCCAAGTGGTCCCTGTAAAGATCACGCTCAAACAACGTAATTGCCAACCAGGGCCATGAAACAGATAACCTGTAAAGCAAGATTGATTCATGAAGCCTTATTTGAAACATATATCTGAGGAATCTATTGAACAGAATAATTTGGAAGGAAATGACCAGAATCCATGCATGTGCCTAGAATGTATGCTTGTGCATGAGGTGAGCATCAGGAGGATTGAAAACAAGTGGGAGACTGCTGGGTACAAGAATGTGTTTGTTCCTCCCTTAGGCATGTAGCTTGGAGCTGCTTGTATAGAGGGATGAACTGAAGGGCAAGAACCAGAGGATGAGGGCTAAAGTGGATCATCGCTGAGCTGATCAATTTCCATCTTCTGCAAACAATGGCAGCATCCTTGCAGTTATTGACAGAAAGGTAATTATCACTAACCTCAGAACTTTGCAGTGCGTGTTCGTATTGCCCCAGGTGAGAAAGGAAGTGAAAAATCACTCCGTTTGGGGTTTTTACCTTTGGTTGGATTGTTATTCAGCAGACATATCCTTCTGAACATGATTATTGTTTGTTAATTGTTTAAGCATTTTGTTGAATTAAACACTGAGTTGGGTGGGTGATGAAGTGCATGCAAAGATAGTGTGATAGTTGAGAGTTTGTGTATGATAGCATGATTTCTGAATTCTTGCTTTGTGAGGATAGATAGGTAGTCTTCTGATTCTATTTTGATGCATTTATGTTTTAAATAGATTATTTGGGTTTTTTTTATCTTTTATTTATGTACATTGTCTTGAGAGATGTTATGTAACACATGGGTTATTATTAGCCACGGCAGCAATTTCACAAAATGTGGAATATATATATGTGTGTGTTGTGTGTTATATATGTTATATATATTTGCTATATTTATATATAAAATTACTTTGCAACCCAAGGTCCTCTAATGTTGGCTCCATCCAGCAGCACCATCTATAATATCATGAAGTTTTAATCTAAAATTAACGTCGTGATGACCATCGATTTATTTTGTGGCATGGATTAATAAAATGTCCATTGAACCTGAGTTGTATCCAACTAAGTTCTACATAGAATAGACCTAATAAAGTTATTGGATTGTAGTCAACAAAATCATACTCAGAGTAAACCTACTGAAATTAATGAACCTACATTAGTCATGTCTATTAACTTCAGTGAGTCTACGCTGAGTTGAACTAACATTGAATAACACCCAAAGCACCTAAGTTAATTGTGTCCATTAATTTCAGTGGGTCTACTCTAAGTATGGCTAACACCGGGTACAACCCCTTCTATATTTTAAATGCATAATAAACATTTGCATCAGAGTTTTATTGCACTTGCTTTGCCACTTCTGAAAACACAACAAAAACAGCTTGTCATGGAAACAAATGTGTCTTCTGATCAAACCACAAATTCTACTGGCTTATGCCCATCAGCTGTTTGGGCTTCAGCAAACATATAATACCTAAGAAGTGTGGCCATTCTTTTACAGATTTCCTTTCCAGTGAAATTAATGTATGCCCCAGTGTAACAGCTGTCTTTCATTTATCTGATTTTTAAAGCTGAAGTATGCCAGTTCTGATTAACCGACTTAAAAATATATATATTCCTTCTCACTTTTTAATTCCATTCTCTTGGAGTGGTCCCCTCTCCTGTAGTACAGCATAATGTAAAAACACCCAGAAGCTAGTACCCTTAGAACAAAGCCTCTTTGAACATCAGTCAACTCCTATGGTTTGAGATCATGCACTGAAGACAGTCATATATGAAAGGCCAATCTCCTATGTAATAGGTTTCCTTTGAGACTGAAAACTTTAGTCCTAGTTCATGATGAATGAAAGAGCAAAATTCCACTTTCAAACTAGATTGCCCAGAAGCCTGTTTCTCAGGATCTTTCCAGTGTGTGTCCAACTCTGAATAGACAGAAATAAGAGCCAAATATATCACCCGTGACATTCAAGTAAACCCATGTTAGAGATTAATTCATTTTGTTTAATAGCCGCAGTGCTTGAAATAACATGTAACTCCCAACTATCCTCAAGCACAGTCTATGTAGGAAACTGGTGGATTTTACATATAGTTTTGCCACTTAATCAATAATTTAATTATTTGCAGCTACTCACGAAATTCTCAATCCGTCTCCCAAGTGTAGTGACACCATCCATCATCCTTTTTGTAGACACACTGATTTCTGTCAGTTGCCTTGACAAAATGGTTTGTGTAGAGCATGAGCACTGCCGCCCCTAATATTGTCCTTTTCTTGGAAATTGTGTTGTCATTTATGATTTTACAATGGGTTTTTTTTACAATTACTGAAATCATTTTGATTGATAAGGTACTTGTGGAATGCCCAGGTTGAAGATCGGTCATGAGGAATTTCAGCAGCGACAAAGAGGAAAAACAGGACCCTTTGGTAGGTAAAACATTTATCCTTTCTTAACAATGGTAGATCAAGACTTTAATCTTGGAAAATAGTGAGTAGGAAGAGTTAGCTTGCTTTGTATGAATTTACTGTAAAAAATATTTTGCAAATCATTAGGTCCAATGAAAGCAAGTCCAATGCAAAGTCAAATACAGAATGCCCAGCTTATTTACAACTTTTTGCCTGCATTGCCCTGTGGTGCATAAATGCTTTTCCTTGTAGACTTCCTCCACCCTCAGTAGAGCCCCCCCCAGGTGTATACTAGATGAGGCCAGAGAAATGTTCCACTGCTAAATCTACTGTTCCGCCAGCATAGTGGAGCCTCCTAAAGCCCCTCAGCTAGCATAACTCTAGGATAAGATTGGACTCCAAGGTATAGTCTTAAGATTGCAAAATTGTGGCATTTTGAAATGAGCTTTGAAAGGTTTTAAAACTCAAAACGACTGGTGCTTCAGGACATGAATCATCCTGCAAATCCCTAAGGAGGATTTTGTAGCATCTTTAATATGTAAATGATCCATCCAATCTATGCTTGATGCTCTCTGTGTGACACTCTTTAACAATTACACTGTAAATGCAAGTGCTGGGCAGCTACAGCCCAGATCTGGTTTAGAACCTGACTGGGCAACCTCAGATTAGGTCTGATCTGGGCCCCAAACCAAATTGGGGACTTGCAGAGCCCTAATCGTCTAGGTTAGGGCTTCCAGCCCAAATTAAACATGCAGTTGGTTTCAAGGAAAGAGGGAGACAAGGGGATGCAGGCAAAGACTCTCCCCCTGTGTGTTCAATCAAGGTTCTAAACTCTAACTAAACATGCAGTTGGCAGGGGGAGGACAGGTAAGAGTCTCTGCCTGTATCTCCTTCTTTTCTCCTCAACCATCAATGACATGTTTAATTAGGATTCAAAACATAGGCTTGCCACCCCCATTTTGTTAGCCTCAGATCGTTCTGCGTGGACTCAGCCTGACCCAAGGTGATCTGGGGCTCCCTTAATATGCTCCTAGCAAATCCCAATTGGGCTTGATTCAGTTGGGGATCATGGATTTGTCCAAAGTTGATGCACAGCCGTAGCAAATAGCTATGGGAGGAAAAATAAAACGAGCAAACTAGGAAACATGACTGCTGCTAATCAGCACTTTGCTGAGTACAGCAGTATGAAGAAATTTGATCTGGGTTGTGGGGGGGCGGGGAATACCCGGGAATTTCTTCAGCCAGAGTTGGCAACCCTACCTAGCTGGAAAAGGATTTTCAGGATTGTGATGTTTGCTTCCTATTGAGGTGAGTCTTACAAACCTGCCTTGGTTTGTCATCCAAGCTGTGCTCTGATAATACTCTTCAGGTGTTCAAAATGATCCTTTCATATTGTGAGGTATAGTAGAAAGCTATCATATACAACAGAGTTATGATTCAGCAAAATAATTATTTATTCTTTTCATATCAAATTCTGAATATTGATACTGCAGATTTTTGGGCCTGCAGGCAGCTTATGACACTACATGGAATCTCATTTACATTTAAGTCTTGTTCTTGAATATCACTTCACTTTTTATATAATGAGTAGCTGAAAAAGAAAACTACATATCTGCCTATGCTTCACCATGTCTTTTTAGATGCTTTTTCTCTGCCTTATTCATCATAGAATCTAGCAGCATATTTCCCAAGTTTTGAAACTCCTCAAAGGGATGAATAATTGTCAGATGCTTCTCATTATCCATATATTCAACATTTCCAAACTTTCCCAAGACAATTTCATTGTGTAGCACTTGAAGTAAGCTGAAGTTAAAAGTATGCCACGGCAATGATTTCATAATACTACTTGACAATATGAGATAATGTGCACTTTATGTTGCTTATATTCTTCACACAAAATACCTCTGACATTTCATTCCTGAATGTGTTTGGATGAGCAATACACGCAAGAAACTGAAAGTAAGTGAAGGGTACTGTTAAGACTGGCAAAATATACACACACACCACAACCCAGAGATAGCTCAGTCGGTAGAGCATGAGGCTCTTAATTTCAGGGTTCTGGGTTTGAGCCCCACATTGGGCAAAAAGATTCAGGAGGAGGTTGGACTAGATGACCCTTGTGGTCCTTTCCAATGGTGATTCTAAAGTGACTGTGGATGGCATTTATCATCTTCTAAAGCACCATGGTGTTTCTTCTCTCTGCTCTACTCCAAGCAGTCATTCCTCCTCTGGCCATTGCTATGGACACACAACCTGTCTGTCTGTCTCTAGCCTCTGTGGTCATCTGCAAGGGATTCCCACAGGATGGGGCTGATGTTGCCAGCCTTCCTGTCATGTTTGCAGACATCTTTGTATCCCAGAGTCAGTCTGCCAATAGGACTGGTGCCTGAAACCAGCTCCCTGTAGAATCTTCCATTCTGTGGACACAACCAAGCCAGTGTAGATGTCACTGAGACAGGAGTGTGAACATGTGGACTTGAGAGAGCACATCTTTGTTTGGAATTCTGTTCTGCCACGTGATACCCTAAATCCTCCTGACGCAGCCCATGTGGAAGACGTTGAGGCCCTCACTCTTGACGGTTGTAAGTTGCCCGCGACTCACTTCCATAAAGCAGTGTGCTCAGCATGCAAGCCCGGTAGACCATCTTGGTACATGCACACATTCACCACAAGTAGGATGTGGTTCGTGACTGTAGCCACCACTGAGTGTAATGGAAAAATAAATTAGGAAACTAATATAGAAAGAATGATGGTGAAAGCAAAAAATAGATGTCGCAGCAGCAGACAGCTAAACCACACATTGCTGATGGCAATCAAAATAACACATGTGGATTGAGACTATTCAGCATTTATAGTGTTTTTTATTCCAAGCCTGCCAGCAGTCACATCAATGAAGGCAACCACATCATCGGTGCAGACATTCTTTCCCTGCTTGCACTAACAGAAATGTTATCTATAGAATATCTTGCATTTTGTACCAAATGTAGCATATGGTACCATACAAAGTTATTTAAATACTGTGAGATGAAGTGTCAGTTAAGAGAGACTGATGGGTGAATACATCTGTCAATGTCAGTGTTTCTCTAGAACTCAAAGACTTAAACAAACTTTTTAAAATATATTTTAAAATAACTGCAGGCTTAATTTTCTTGTTTGTGCTGTTCCTTAAAAAAAACAGACTTATGAAATCTTGGGTTGTTGTTTTGTTTTTAAACAGATATCTACAGGTGTTCTTGTTTGCTTTTGGATGATCTCTTCAGTGATTTAATTTTAACCATTTACTGTTTACAACTTCATAGGTGTTTCCATGGTAACAAGCTATGGTGCTATTAACATATAAATGGAACATCCCAGATGTATCAGGGCATATACAGCTCAAATTAATAAGTACATTTATATTCCCACCTTTCTTCCACAGTTGAACTCAAGACAAGCATAGTTGACATTCCCAGGAGGTCTCCCATCTCAGCCCAGACCAGACACAGGCCTGCTTAGCTTCAGCATTATGTGTCCTCAGACTGGGATCATGAACTGTGACTGTGAGTAGGTATTTTTCTTTGAAAAGGGAATCAAGACACCATTGCTCTCATTAGTGAATATTTGAATACTGTATTGGTTCTAACTTCTATAATGTTTTTTTTAAAAACCCTCAAATGTGAGCATTAATTTTATCATTTAAAATCAGTGTAAGAACTCTCCATTTGAGCCACCTTTAGTTATGTTGGCTTGCATTTAGGAATTTGTGTTGTGGGGGTAAATTTATAGATGTTTCATGGTGTTAAACTGAACTTTGTATGTACTATTAATTGGAAGTTCTCAATTATATATATTAATCTGTATTTGGTCCATGTCATTTGCAAAAGCTTACTTGAAAATCTACCATCTTGTTTCTGCTGGGAAGGATCACATATAAATATGTATCTTATGCAAACATTTATGCAGAATTTCTCCCTCAAACTATGCATTTCTAAACAGAGAGGCAGAACTATGTTACAGCATTCAGAAAAATACAATGAGTAGATGTGTACTGACCTTCACATTAGTCCAAGAGGTACAGTCAGGTCAGTTCAGTTCTGCTAACCCAGAAATAGTACCTCAGGTTGAGAACTTTACTTCAGGATGAGAACAGAAATCACGTTGTGGCGGCGCGGCAGCAGCGGGAGGCCCCATTAGCTAAAGTGATACCTCTACCTCAGGTTAGGAACAGTTTCAGGTTAAGAACGGACCTCCAGAATGAATTAAGTTCTTAACCCGAGGTACCACTGTAGTTACCTTTGACTGGACTGTCCAGGGGTCCTTTACCTTAACTTTAGCTTTATATAGATAGTGCTTTGCACCTTCATAACATTTTTTTTTTGAGTCTGTGAAGCTTATAAAGTATATGTTTTCCTTTTTATGCTTTCCTTTTGTTTCAGCTTTAGTTGCTATCTCCAAACAGGATGTTAGCAATTTAAGCCTTATGCTTTGGAAGTGCAAGATGCTTGACTTAAATTAAACTGTCACTGACAGCATCCAATTTCAATTCAAAGCGATGCCCAAACATTGGGATCAAGTTGACCTGTAGAGCTGTTTGGCAGATTTTTCTTTATAGCATAGGTTTTCTCTTGGAGTGTCCTCTGTTAAGTAGACATCCTATTTTTGAGAGCTGTTAGGGCTGTGATTGTGAGTGCAAACCTTAGGGATGTATCAGGTGAAATAATATCTATATGTAATTATGCTCATGATATTGCTTGATGCACATCTAAGGGGTGATCAGATGTTATGATTATGGACACAGAAGGAAGTAGCATGGTAGAATAAAGCAGATGGTTGTATGCACAGCACTCTTAATATCACTTTACCATTTGTGACCAGGAAACTGTGGCCAGTAATTGGAAGATAGACAAAAATGCCTCGCACCTGCCAGCCACCTGACTGCAGCATTTAGACACTTTTCAAGCATAGACTAGTAATGTGGTTCTTTGGATCCAACCCATTATTCGTATATTTAGATGTACAATTGGTTTTATCTTTTCCAAAAACATTTATCCGTTTTTCCTTTCTTTCTTTGGGAAAAATAAAATGGAATCAAATACAATGAAATGGTGAACATTTTGAAGAAAGAAAGGAATCCATTTGTCTTGTAATAATAATATGAGACATCATTTAGTCATTTATAGAAATAGAATGATGGTTTTTTTAAAGTGAAAAGTTTGAACTGATTTATGAGCCTTTAAATAGAAGTGTGAGTAGGAGGACAAGCTACAGGGGTAAGGAGAAAGAGAGGAATATGAAATAATCCTCTTTTATATCACACACATATTTTGAGTAGAACTTTGCCTGAGCTGTGAACTCAGCTGGGCACACTTAGCTGAAAAGTATTAAAAAGCGTATTGTTTCTTGCTCACTTGTTAATTAATTGAAACATCTGTTGCCCTGGTTGTATATGCTTAATCACTGGTGTCCATGGAATTAGAAACCTACCCTTACATTCCATTTTTTAGAGTTTCCCACAGCTTTCTGTGGCTATTAGGGGTTTGCATTTGGTACATACAAGTCCCAAACTGAAGGAGGTTGCTTCAGAGGCATTCAGGGTCTTCCCAAAACTTTTGGATTGATTTTGCAAAAAAGAGATATATTGCTGCACACCACCTCAAGTGCTTAACCAGTGTTCGGGTTCCTTGAAATGAAGGACAACGGAGAGTGTGATATTTATGATATATAATTTAATTACACATATATACAACCTGTGCCTATGATCACAGACTAGAATCAGAGTTGGAAGGCACCCCAAGGGTCATCTAGTCCAACCCCTTGCAATGCAGGAATCTCAGCTAATACACTGTGTGTGTGTGCATGCACACATGCACCATCTAGTCCAGGATATTGTCACAGTGGCCAACCAATTGCCTTTGGGAAGTCTGCAAGCAGCACTGGGGGGAGCAGGACTCCTCGCACCTGCAATTCCCGGCAACTGGTATTCAGAGGCATACTGCTTCTGACATTGCAGGTGGAACATAGCCAATGGAGGTAGAATATAGCCAGGACTTTGTCCTCCCTTCATTTCTGGGAGGCTGCAAACCATTCTGCAGAGGGAGGGCACCTGCTATAAATATTGAAAAGGTTTTCTTGCACATAATGAAACTCACTTGGGAGGCCGTTCCCTCAGGGGCCGCTTTAATGTGGATGATCCCACTTCAGTTTGTAGCATCTTCATTCAAGCATTTCAGGTAGCAGGGCTAGGAAACACCTGTCTCTGGACTCTTGGCAGAAAGTTGTTGCCAATGTGATGTAATAGTACTGTACCGGGTGGGCCAAAGGGCTGACACACCATAAGCCATCTTCACAGGTTCATATACTGCAGCAGCAACTCCCTGATTGTGTGTGTGCACCTTTCCCTTCTCTATGCCCTAAAGAATGGAAGGAAGGAAGCAGCATGCAATTATGTGACATTTAAGAGGAGAGCAGAAAGAAGCTGAAATTTCTGAGTGGGTTTCCCTCAATTCTGTCTCCTTCCCTTGCCTTTCTTGACACTATGTAGGATTGTCTAACAATCTAAGGAATTGACAGCAGGAGATGAGAGAACTAAAGTGTATCTATTAATAAAAATGTGGAGGTGTGGCTGACTCAGATCTCTCCACTGCAGAGAGATGTGCACAGGCACACACACACACAGAGCACTGAGGATCCCAAATCTATGACAACACACTATTCTGTATGAACAGCCGCCAGTGGTGTTACCTTTTTCTCCCCCCACCCAAGCTATCATGCTAGTCTGCATATTGTCTCTCTCATCATCTGACTTGGTGTATCACATATCTATGGTAAGCTGCCAGTCCCATATTCCTCTTCACTGTGTGTGTGTGTGCGCACACACACACACACACACCCCATCAGGCGGATCTTGGGAAACGCTGACATGCTTACCAATACAAAGTGCAGCACTGGAGGCTCAATATAATGCATATTTATTTGGAAGTATCTCCACCTGCATTCAGTGGGGCTTACCCCAGGTGACTGCACCAGCCTCACAACACTATTCACATAATCTATGAGGAAGCCATATAGCAGGACCAGATAATATTCATATCTCGTCTGCCTCATCTGAAACAATAATCTTTATACCATAACGTCAACTCCTCCTGCGTGCTTTTATCTCATTGGCCAGATATGCAGCATCCCACATCATAGGTCCATGGAGTTGGAAGGGACCTCAAAAGTCCCCCACCTATGCTGCAAATCTACTGCCAAAGACCCATATTATCCAGCATTCTGTTTTCACAGCAACCAACCAGTTGCCTATGGAGCAGAGTGCAAACTCCAAGAAAGGAGAGACCACTATTTTCCAAGGCCATCTGCTCCAGCATTCTAGCATGGGAAGCTGTTTCCAGTGTTCAGTCAAAACACCCTCTCTCAAAATTTAAACCCATTGAAACAACAGAAAAAAGTTTGGTCCATCAGTGTGACAGCCCTTTAAATACAGTGGTACCTTGGGTTACAGGCACTTCAGGTTACAGACTCCGCTAACCCAGAAATAGTGCTTCAGGTTAAGAACGGACCTCCGGAACGAATTAAATATAGTGGTACCTCGGGTTAGGTACTTAATTCGTTCTGGAGGTCCGTTCTTAACCTGAAACTGTTCTTAACCTGAAGCACCACTTTAGCTAATGGGGCCTCCTCCTGCTGCTGCACCCCTGGAGCCCAATTTCTGTTTTCATCCTGAAGCAAAGTTCTTAACCTGAAGCACTATTTCTGGGTTAGCGGAGGGTGTAACCTGAAGCGTATGTAACATGAAGAGTATGTAACCCGAGGTACCACTGTACTTAACCTGAGGTACCACTGTAAATGGAAATATCATCTCATGATTATTTCTTCTCTAGGCTAAACATAGCAACCCCTTAAGCCTTTCCTCATAGGACTTGGCCTCCAGGCCACACATCACCTTCACTAACCTTCTGTGCAGATGCTCCATTTTGTCTATATCCCTCTTAAACTATGGTGTTGTTTAGCGTGCAGTCTGCTAAAACACATAAAAAACATTTAGTTACTCCTACCAAGCCAACTATCACCAGATAAGTGACCATTCATAAAACACCTTTGCTACAAAAGATGGGTTTATTTATCAATGGGCAAACCCATGCTCTGCAGCATGGAGCATGAGTACCTGTATAGTAGAATGGGGGGAGCAATCCAGAATGATTCACGGAATGTTGCCTCCTTCTCTGTCTTCTCTAGCACCTCCGACATCATGTGATCAGCAAATTCAACCTTGATGATACTATACTTCCCGGAAACATGTGTTTGGTTGCATGTATCAGATAAAGTCCACAGGAGCTCCCTCTAAGCAAAATCTTCAGGAAGACAAGATGAAAGCTGGCCATATCTGCACATAATTGTATAGAAGCATATTAGTTGGCAAGTATCTATTTCTATAGCAAATCAAAATGTTTATGGTATCCTCTATTTATAATTCATAAAGTGGAGAAAAAAAGCCTCTCAGCATCAAATATTTATGATGAACTGTTCAACCAGAACTACATACAAGTCTCTTTTGCATATTGTATTTTCAGCACAGTTGTAACACTGATATTATAGCCATTTCACTCCAAATCCTAATAATAGTGTGATGTACTTCTTCATCAAAACTATGCACACAAAAGCAGGCTTTTAATAAGATTTAAACTACACATGATGCTACACATAAAGTTTTTTCCCTTGCTTTTTTGTTTTGTGAAGTGCAACCAGAATAACTAAAAACTAAAGTGGAAGACAGGCGTGATTTTATTTTGAAGTCTTTACACTTCTACCTTTTATATTTACCCCTACAGAGTAAATTTCAACTGAGGGAGATGGACTTATTGGGGAAAATAGAAAAGGGAAAAAGGGCTAAGACATTCCATCGCTTTCTCCACACACCAGTTTTCTGCTTTCCCCTTTTTTGCAACACCAGTAACTCTGCTATGTAGAAAGATATCCCAGACAAACTGCACATGACCGAGCATTTTATGGGGCTAAGTGCTTGTAACCATAGATACTAGTACAGCCAACACACACCAGATCATGTTGTTTCCATTGGAGTGATGGAAAAGTGAATTGATTTAAAATATATATCTGTTACATACCAATACTGGGGCTCTATTTGAATCACATTACCCATTTAACTTATATCAGTTGAGTTTCATTTCTGGCTCTATATCTTTCTGCTTTGCTTTTCTTCTGAGTCGTGGTGCTTCCCCAAGTAGTCTCCCTCAGTGAAATAGTCAAAAAGCACTCCTAAATCAGGAAAGATGTTTTGAGCACAATCTTATATTTGATTTCTGCTTCCTGAGGGGGTGCAGGTTTTGACAGAAGCCCCATTACTCCAGTGGAACTTGAAATACACACCTGCGTGAAATATATTCCTGGTGGAACAGGGTATGTCCTGAAAGGGCTTCACACTTGTTATCTAGGGACTAGGGCTAAAGCCCTTTCCCCAGTAGACTGGCTATAGAGATACAGGGAGTGTTGTGTGAGAGAATGTTCCTCTCTTTGCAAGTTCATTTTCTCCCTCTAAGGGAGAGGAATATGGACATCAGGGCTGGCACCCAGTGCTTGGGCCCTGGCAGAGTTTCAAAGGACACTGGAGTCACACCTGCCTTTTGAGGCTGTATTTGCTGGCTGTGTGGTTTTTGTTTCCCCTCCCCAGCAGAAAACATATCAGGTACAGCTGCCATACATCTGGCAGAGCAGAGGTGTTTCTCTCCCTCCACTCCCGATATAACTGGCGTGCAGAATTACTCTAAGAGAAAGATGCACTTTCAGCAAAATCTTACAAATAAAATACAGTGGAATATGTGGTACTGCTAAATTTCCCAAGAATCAATAGTTTACATTAAACAGTGATTTGCATGTACAAAAAAGTTTTGTAAAATAATTCATATTCCACTGAGTCATTCATCTTTCCAGTTGTAGAGAACTTTAAAGTGGGTGGATATGTTGAATTTAGCTGTGATCTTAAAGTGCTCCATCACCACAAACCAATAAAATAGGAGCAGCACAATGCTTTGAAGAATGTGGAATAAGGGAATATGTTCCAGGACTAAAATTGCTTGTACTTGAGTCTCATTAAAGTTGATGGAACATAAGAATACAGCTAAATGCTTAACTGTATTGCTGAAGTACATTGGAACATTGATTGCTATATATTTAGTTAGTGATTTTTTCTCACCTTTTCTTTAAAAAATCAAGTCAGTTGAACTTAGAAAGCTGTTTTACACACACACACACACACACACACACACACACACACACACATATATGAGGGTGAAAGATGAGAGTGCAAAATATTGTCTGAAGCTCAACATCAAAAAAACGAAGATCATGGCCACTAGTCCCATCACCTCCTGGCAAATAGAAGGGGAAGAAATGGAGGCAGTAAGAGATTTTACTTTCTTGGGCTCCATGATCACTGCAGATGGTGACAGCAGTCACGAAATTAAAAGACGCCTGCTTCTTGGGAGAAAAGCAATGACAAACCTAGACAGCATCTTAAAAAGCAGAGACATCACCTTACCAACAAAGGTCCGTATAGTTAAAGCCATGGTTTTCCCAGTAGTGATGTATGGAAGCGAGAGCTGGACCATAAAGAAGGCTGATCGCCGAAGAATTGATGCTTTTGAATTATGGTGCTGGAGGAGACTCTTGAGAGTCCCATGGACTGCAAGAAGATCAAACCTATCCATTATGAAGGAAATCAGCCCTGAGTGCTCACTGGAAGGACAGATCCTGAAGCTGAGGCTCCAATACTTTGGCCACCTCATGAGATGAGAAGACTCCCTGGAAAAGACCCTGATGTTGGGAAAGATTGAGGGCACAAGGAGAAGGGGACGACAGAGGACGAGATGGTTGGACAGTGTTCTTGAAGCTACAAACATGAGTCTGACTAAACTGCGGGAGGCAATGAAAGACAGGAGTGCCTGGTGTGCTCTGATCCATGGGGTCACAAAGAGTCGGACATGACTAAACGACTAAACAACAACAAATATATATATATATATATATATATATATATATATATATATATATGCAGGTTTTGGTGTCCTCGGGTATCTTCCCGTGTAAAAGTTGGGGTGTCTAGGCGACGTTTCGACGAGGTCTCACTCATCATCTTCAGGCTGGTGCTTTCGGGGGGTGAGTGACGAGGTCTCACTCATCATCTTCAGGCTGGTGCTTTAGCCTCCAATGTTCTGGGCAGAGAGGAAGTTCCCAGGCTAGTGTGCCTTTTCTTCTTTTGTTCCTTAATTGCTTGAGGGATATCTTGTGGCACAGGCCACAAAACCACAGCTCGCCCCTATACACGAAGCCAAGCCAGAGCACAACTAAATGCAGTACAGCCATCTTCTCAGAAAAACTCTTCACAAAGTTCAAGAGGTCAAGACACAAAGGCTTTAGCAACTAATCCACACCTAATGACCCACCTAAGTGGTACTCAGGATATCACTCAAGAAATCACTCAAGATATCCCTCAAGCAATTAAGGAACAAAAGAAGAAAAGGCACACTAGCCTGGGAACTTCCTCTCTGCCCAGAACATTGGAGGCTATACACCACACCCCTCAACAGTATTTATAGGAACTCAAACACTGAGATCCTGCTCTGTTCCAGTAACAAGAAGCCAAAAGCACCAGCCTGAAGATGACGAGTGAGACCTCGTCGAAACGTCGCCTAGACACCCCAACTTTTACACGGGAAGACACCCGAGGACACCAAAACCTGCATATATATATATATATATATATATATACACACACACACACACACACACACACACCTAAGATTCTAAAATCTAAATAAATTAAAATGTTCCCACTCATGCAGTGGAATCTCCCCTTCCCCCCAAAAAGAAAATCTGTTGTAGGGCTTCCCCCGATCCTCTGGAACAGATTTTGTGGGAGCATACAGAGGAGGGAAAGTTCAGTTTAACAAGTAGAAGCTATTCTGTGAACAAAATAACTTCATTGGATTCAACCCGCAAACAAAAGTTTGAACATCAGTCAAAATCTTTCTAGAAGACAAACATCTGTCCTTGCCTCTTGAAGACCAAAACTTGAGAGTCTATCACTGGAGGTCATTCTTCTTGTCCTAAATGAAATTATGAGGCAGAGGTTTTATACAGGGAGAAACATTCCAAAAGATAGGTTGAACTGAGAGATGTTCCAGATCCAAACAAGTTACCATAAATATATTTCTATAGCAGATGTATTACTTCATTCTTCCACTAGCCAGAGGTTCAAAAGCACCATCTTTCACCTAAGATTGAGGGGGCCCAGCACGCATCTCAAATGTGTGGCATCATGCACATGGCGTGTGTGTGTGATATCATGCATGCGGTATGTGGCACTTGCACAATACTGCATCATCGGGAGGAGGCAGAGCGTGGAGCCCGGCACAGTGCAGCTTCCTCTGTCATGCTAAGGAGGAGCCAGCCACTGAATCTCGCCGCGCTTGGCTCCACGCTCAGACTCCTCAAGACTGAGGGGGTCAAAGACACCTCTGCTCCTAGGAATTGGCGTGCTTGCACAAGCTAAGGATTCCCAGATCAAATGCTAATTTTATATGCCTTTATGTCAGGGACACTTTATTGCACTGTGTTCTTAAGACGTGAACCTTGCTTCTCTTAAAACTATACTTCCAAAAGTGGTAATGGAATCTTTTTGAGTAAGATAGTTCTGTAAGATATAAATGATGCTTTTTCACGAGAAAACTCCTTTGGGATGAATGAGACGTACTCATGTGTAAGTGTGTGCAGCCAGCTAAATCAGAGTTTATTGGTAAGCGTCAGCAATTATGAGGCCCTAATTCCTGTATTAGTCAATAAGTCTCCTGCAGGGCAATCTAATTAGCTCAAACTGCTATGATGAAATCATACAACACATACTGTAACTTGACTTCTTTATGAACAAAAATACCAAAAGAAGGAAATCACTATGTAGTATTTTACATTAAAATCATCTAGTGTTCGTTTGCTTGCACTATAAATTTTAGCATAAGCTTACAACCTTGACTTTATTAATATACTTTAAGCATTTTAAATGTAGGCACAGTACCTCTTGGAAGCTGCTTTCTGGTGGCTTCCAATTTTCCCCAGAATGTACTGGAATGATATATCCTAGGTATTCTGGGGAGACAAGAGACAGCCACCTAGGGGACTTTCACTGCCACTGTCAGAATGTAGTTACAGGAAGGTAGCTGTGTTGGTCTGCCGTAGTCGAAACAAAATAAAAAAATTCCTTCCAGTAGCACCTTAGAGACCAACTAAGTTTGCTATTAGCTTTTGTGTGCATGCACACTTCTTCAGATAAGAAGTATCTGAAGAAGTGTGCATGCACACAAAAGCTCATACCAATAACAAACTTAGTTGGTCTCTAAGGTGCTACTGGAAGGAATTTTTTTATTTTGTTTCGACTGTCAGAATGGTTGGCAAAATAAAAGAAGAGTAACATGCACTGACTTAATGCCTGAAACTCCTACCCCCCAAAAAACATTTTCGCAACTGTTGCCCCTGAGAAAACAAACAAAACACCAAACTTAGCCTCTAATTTTCTATCTGCAAATGGTGCAGCATTTATGAAATCACTATAATTCAATTACAGTTTGTTATCTGCCTCGCTCCTATTCCCTCCCCTCACTTTGGTAATTTAAAACAGGCCCATTCCTCATGCAGTCCATCCAAGCAGTGGCATCTATTTAATAGTCCTGTGGTTCTCTAGATGGACTAAAGCATGAAATGGTAAGGACTGGGCCTCTGAGGACCTTAGAAGCAGGGAGTGTTGTTTGCTTGGTGTACATAACAAAATGCTCTGTGTGTATGTGAGAGAGAGAGAGACAGAGAGAGACGGAGAGACTGCAATCATTTGCACTCAGTTCAACAGGACATATTCCCAGATAAATGTGTGCAGGACTGTAGCCGCAGACACACAACAAACATCACAGCAACCAGAGCTTCTGGCATGGAAGGAGGCAGCCTAGAGCTTTCCTGTTTCTTTTCCCTCCCAAATCCCAATTGTCAGGACTTTAAACAATTGCTGCATCCTTTCTTAGAGAACAAATATCACCCCTGATAAGATGATGTTTAAAGCTGCTCACTGACACATCCCCTGTCATACAACAATCCTGCTTTTGTCCCAGTTTGGCTTCTTCCTTGACCAATTAAATCCAGCAGGATTCATAGCCTCTCATCAATCCTTCCCAGAGACTATTTTTCACAAGCTATCCTAACTCCCCTAAAACAACAATTTAATGGGCCCAACATCCCTCAAGATGTTGCTGATTTATTGAAGACCAGATATTTTACCAAGGTCAATTTTTCCAAGACAGATGAAAAGCACCAGGGAAACTGCTCATCTTTTAGCTCTTGGTGAAGCAACAGCAACAGTTAACCCACAGCATTAAGCCAACCCACTAGCAGCTCCACTGGTTTCCAAGCAACTGAAGATGACTCATCTTTGTCCCCATAACACCAGGTCTGAGCCTCCAAGCCCAAGCACTCAAGGAAACATAGCTGCAAGCAAAAACAACCAACAATACTAATCGGAAAGAGGATGAGGCCTGCTCCTTTCCCTACACTCCTTTGCCTTGTCTTCTGCCAACATTCCTCAGGTGAAAATAGAGACATTCTATTCTACATCAATATCACTTCTTAAGCATTTCCTCCTGATGAAGTACAAAAGTTATTAGAGGAAACACACAAAACTGCAGTATTTTTAGCATAGAAAACCCAAAATCAATAAATATAACTGTGTGTATGTACACACACACACACACACACACACACACACAATATTAACAATAAATACAACATTATAAAATATTATTATAAAATAAAAAAATTAAAACAACATGGGTGAAAAATCTTCCTTGCAAAAAAAGAACAATAGTAAGCAATTGCTCTTCAGTGCTATTGCTTCCAATTTCAACTGGAGTTATTAAAGAACAAAACTGCCTATGGAACTCTTGGAGAACATTGATGCTACTACTGAAGGTTATAACGTTAGCACAGACAATCCCCATTTCAACTTAAGTTTGTTGAGGTTTGTGCTATTCTTGCCATCAAGCCTCTGTATATAGCAAGGTAATCACTTTCTTTTGGTTCAAAAATTGCCAGGATTGGCACAAATTCAAATGGCAAAACTTACCCATCCACTCCACACACCCAAACATGGAGCTTCAGAGAGAAGAGCAAGTTTCTTGCATTTCCTTCTGACACCACATCACACCTGTTAAGAGTCCAGCGGCATATTCAGGGTATTCTGTCAGAGGTGTCTAGGTGGAAGTCTCTGTCAAGAAGCCAAGCATGGGGCAAATGGGTCATAGAGCTTCCAGTGGGGACCTTAGGATGGCCACCTCAGTAGATTGGTGTCTTGGGAGAGACCATATTCCTTGGCACAACGCTGAAGCTTCTTCAGCCCTCTGGCAGGAGGCTGAAATGGATATACACCCAAATGCCTGAGCCAAAATTCCACCTGAACCCGTAAACAATAAAATGGTTGCCATTTCTAGACCACATTGTTGTCTGCTTGAATATGTTCATACCACCTTAACTATAGCCACTGCACAGGGAGTGTGGTTCTCTGACTTGGACCACCATTAGTTACTACCTCCAAGACTCTCACTGGTGTCTCACATCCTCATGACACTCAATTCCTACAAACCTGACATAGGAAGGTTGTAAAGGTTCCAGTTTCTTTTTCTTGAACTTGCCATTCCAAACAAATTATTTTCAATAAATTGTTGACAGTTAATCAAAAGATATATTATTGTTTCTAAACTGAAACCTCAGGATTTATTTATTCACTTATTTAAAGCATTTTTATTCCGCTCTTTGATATGTCCTTTGATATGTTTCTTTTTTGTTCCAGTTCTGTTAGTGCACACTAGCTGAGTTCTCTATTAGAGGGTGCATACTTAAACACACTTATGCACATACATTGTGTGTGCCTGTCTGCTATGATTATGTGTGGACAAACTTTAAAATGCACCCAGGAAAATTAGAGTCTAAAGGAAACTGGAATAAACCCAACCTTGGGGTCGGGGAGCTTCTTATTGTAAAATGGAAGATAATTTATATGTTAATTGCAGCAACAGAGTTTTGATAATTTTGCTTCTAACAGACAACTCCAGAATAATGAAGTGCTAATGAAAACATTTGAAATTCTTCTAAAATAAAAGGCTAGAGAATTAAGTTTAACTAAAGAGACTGGAGGAAAGAATGAAGAAAAAGGAATTACCCATGTAGAAAGAGCAGCATTGCAATCATTAGAATATTAAGCAGGAGTCACACTCTATACATTGTTTCTTCTTCTTATATTGTTGTCATTGAATTTACAACTACGAGGCTTTATTTTGTATTTAAGACATGACATACAACGTCAATATTCATTTTAAGAAAACAATGGGGCATGAATGCAGGAATATAATGGATTCGAAGATGTTAATTAAAGCAAGTTCACAGAAGGAATGTTTCCTATCCCTTCCATTGCCCACTAGCCCCCTTCTCCTGCCCCCACTTGCATTGTTCAGAAGGTCCCTTGACTACCCTAGGCTTGCCATACATCCAGAAAATACATGCCATGAAATCTGACGCCTAAAATGGCGTCCGGGGGGTGGAAGATTTTTTGAATTTTAAGGGATGTCCAGAATTTCCCATACGTATTTTCCACTGAGCAGCAGAAGGAATGTCCCTCCTTACGTGGGAGACCCAAAGCGTACTTGTGCCCCCCCTTCCAAGCACTGCAGCCCCAACTGAGGAGGAGGGGGGCACAGAGGATGCCAGCTGTCCAGAGAGAAAAATGACTCAGTTATCCTGCCCCTGCCTTCCTCCCCACCTCAGGAGCAGCTGCATTACCATCTCAAAGCTGCTACCTTGAGGAGGACAATCACTCCCCTTTCCAGGACACAGAGCAGGAGGCAAGGAGCCCAGCTCAAAGGGAACAGGGTGCCTGTGGCTACTTGCTTGGGAGCAGGCCGAAAAAAACTTACCTCCTCACTCCTACCCTCCTAAAGCAGGGGGGCGAGGGACCTCAACAAGGAATCTCCCTTTCTTTCCCAGCTAGAAGAAGAAGAAGAAATGGCTCTTTTAGACACTGGGGGAGGGGTTTGGTTTTTTTTGGGGGGGGTTGGAGGGAAGGCTACGGCACAGCCCTCTTCCCCCCCGGGGGGGTGTAAGAAAGAAAGAATAATAAATAAATAAAGTTGAAAGACATGTTGAAAGACTGGGGGGGGTTACATGTGGCTGTCAAAGGAGGAGAGGAAACAAGCCTTTTGTGAATTTACGTATGTAAATTTACTTTAGGATCCACACCAAGGAGAGCTCTGCTAATGACAGCAAATGCTTCTATGGGTTGCGGGATATGTTACGTTTGAATTTAATTAGCCCATGAAGGAGCTGCAACAAAAATGAGAAATATTATTTCAGCAAAGCAAGACATCAGTTGGAAAGCCTACATGCACTGTAATGTACAAAATTGACTGTGATATTCAAGCTTTGGGCAAGCTGTCAAAATGGCTGCTGTGCCTCAGTGAAAGATGAAGAGGCCCACTAATCGAGCACAGCACCTGTTTATTATTATTTCTAGGCCTCCTTTTCCTTTCTTTCCTTTCTCTTTTTTTTGTTGAAAAATCAAACCTAACCACGCAGCTATACACAATAGGAAAGCACAGTATGATAAAAGTAACAGCAGGAGTCCTGTGAACAGATTCACACATTTACATTGTCAGGGCCTGGTCTTTTCATTCTAGAACAAGCCATGTGCCTTCAATCAAAGCAGACATAGTAGAGAGCTGGAAGCCCTGGCTTATACATCTTGCTGGATTGAGAGATATTTCTTGTGTTTGATTACTCTAGTAGCCAACTTTAAGACAGGGTCCTATGGAATGTTTCCATCATCAAGTTGTTCTGTGGTGGAAAAGGCTTCAAGATGAAATTATTATTCCTCTCATTTACATGGTCATATTCCTCTTGACCTTCTCCAAAGGGTAATTCTGAAGCAGCTCAAAGGATCATAGTAAATGGCAGCTGGCTACTTGGGTCTAGTACTGCAAAGGCAATTTACCAAGCTGTTGGGCTTGTCATATTTGCCAATTCCTTTGTCGTCTATTTTTAGCAAAATAATTCACTAGCTTTGAAATGTATAGACTGCACATGTGTAGACAGGTTATTAAAATAAATGCCTTTCTCAACGTAATTGTTTTTCTAGGCATTGGAACAACCTTATTTTGTTTCACCTGCATTTATTCCACTATTTCTTTCAACTCTTGTGGGTAAGTCGTGACAACCAGAACAGCTCAGTAGTACTAGCAGAGTAGAGCACATATTTCACGTGAAAAAAGTCCACACCGCCCACTTCAATACTAGGCATCTCCTGATACAACAGCTTCAGGTATCAAGTGTGAGAAAGACCTTGGCATGAGTCCTTGGGGAGCAAGAATAACATGTAGTCCAGTTCTGAGGCCATCTGCCCTATCCTTCTACAATTAAAAGCAGATCACATAGGATAAAGCAAAAAAGGGTACAGTCATACCTTGGGTTACAGACACTTTGGGTTGCGCAATTTTTGGTTGTGCACTGCACTGAACCCTGAAGTACCGGAACGGGTTACTTCCACGTTTCGGCGCTTGCGCATGCGCAGAAGCACTGACTCACAACCTACGCGTGCGCAGACGCGGTGCTGCGGGTTGCAGACACTGCGGGTTGCAAACGTGCTTCCCGCACTGATCACGTTCACAACCCGAGCGTCCACTGCATTCCATAAAAGCTGAGCATCGCATCGTATCATTTCCTAATTTAAAAGTAGACTGCTCATTTTACAGACACACAAACACAGTTTAGACTTTGATTACTTGAAGGGCTGCCTTAAATGCCTTAAATAAGATTTCCACTTATTTGTCCAGCTCTCTGCAGCCTCCCTGACTGCTTGTGCTTCCTAAAAATCCCCATGGGAGGAATTAGAGATTTCCCCTTGGACAGACAGACTGAAGAACACTAGTGAAATTATTTACAGAATGAAAGGAAGGAAGCACGCATACAAACACCTCTTGACCACCTCAAAACTAAAGCAAAAGCATCAAAAACATTGAAACCAGCAATTTCACTAATATTTTCACTCCTCTTTCATAACCCTTGAACAAAATTCATCTTTTCATTAACTGATGAAGGCTGGTAAAACAAAGAAGACAAGACAAATTTTCAGCACACACTAATAATACCTGCTAAAAATCACAGGTTGCTCTTTGAGCTAGGCAATATCCAAACAGCTACATTCTGCAAGAATGTGTACAGGATACAGGATCCTTTCTGGGTACAGGATACGAAACTGGGTTTGAGGTGGTACTGTTCACATGAATAGACCACTGGCATGAGCAGTTATTTGTGCAAGCAAACTGGCTGCTGCTTGTGGGGACCAGTAGACTGCACAGCAGTGGGTGGCAGCAGGTACAGAATCTGGCCTGGTGAGTGAGTACTGGTCTACAGGACTGGATGATCTACATCTCTTAATTCATCTCTACCATTTCGTCTTGCAGCTAAAGAGTGTGAGTCATATTGTCGCTTAGCCTCTGTTGCCATGGCAAAGTACAGTTGAACAGACAGGGGGAAACAATTGCATAGGTTTTTCTGTTAATGTATTGTCAGCTCATTTATTTTTATTTTGTGCTATCTTGGCTTCCTGTGTCTTATAACCATTTAAAGTTAAAAGCATAAAAAACACTAAAAATATAACTCTGAAAATATTAAGATAAAGTATCACAAAACCCCAACCAACCCCGCCCCATGTTAAACCTTGCCATTGAAAGACGGCAGAAAGACTGCGTGGTTGTTGTTTTATTTTTAAGTGCAAGGTGGGAGGGTGGAAAGTTATCTTGTTGATGGAACAAGATACCTGCTTTGGATGCTGCAGGTAAGAGACAGATAAGCAGCTGCATGTGTGATTATGTGTAGCTGTTTACGGTGCTTCTGGTGTAACAAAGCAGGAAACTCACATATATTTGTTATATGGTTTCCGTACATGGGAAAGATGACTGCACAAACCACTTCTCAGGACAAGATGCAAGAATGACCGCTCCCCGCTTAAAACGGGGGGCGCCCTTTGCGTGGACGCGTGCAGCCCCTAGATCAGGAGCGGCTCCAACAGCATAGGCTTGGCCTTGCCTTCCCTCAGGTGGGATACCTGGAGGTCTCCGCCTACCTCAGTCATTTGCCCAATCCCACCTGGGGGAAGCGTTGCCAAGGAGACCAGGCCAGGTAGGGGAGGGACTACCTGCCCACACAATAGAGGGAGGATCTTACCTGGTAATCCTCACTTGGCTCCAGAGCTTCTCCCACCCTACCCACCCTCAGTTAATGTCTTATTTTGCAGGTTAACTTTTCTTCACAGGTATGCGGGCGCTGCTACGTAAGGTCGCTGTTAAAGGGCCGGAAAGGAATTTCCCTGCATTGGCAGGTTTCGCCTTTCCCGTAGCAAAACGTCACAACTTTGGCGGTATCAGGCCTTGGGCGGAATCCTTTAGTCCATCTTCCTCTTTGCGGCGGCGATACCAGGGTTCCCCGTTAAAGGGGGTTTCTGAAGGGAGGCTTTGGCCGTGCGCCGAAAGGTTGTCATTGCTCTCCCCTGCGGCGGCGGCGTAACGGGGGCGGCTATCTCTGCTTGAACATATGTTCTCCAGAGCCGGCCCATCCCCCCCCCACACACACTGGATAACCCTGATGCTCCCTAGGTCCCCGGCTGGGGACTGGGGAGGGAGAACGCCCAATGCCTGAGCCAAGGTCTACCCACATTTGAAATTTAATAAAGTTGTGGCCAATTTAATCCCATAGCACGTTGTCTTGAGTCGTTATTCCACATGACGGGGGGACCGCGGGGGATCTGGGGACTCCGCCTGTCCACGCAAATGTGAGTGCAGGTGTCAGTTGTCTGTAACTGCTTTAGTCATTTCTCCATCGGAGTGCTCATATGAATGGCTCTCACATGGTGATGGAAACAGTGGGCTGATGCTCAAAACTCCTATGCCCATCCACTGGCAATACATTTTCCATGTATGACACAAGGTTCTATACTTGGACCAGTATATGCACGTGGAGTTCCTTCATGTTAGGAAAGTCTTAGACATGTGCATGTGGGTGTGGCAGAGGTTGAACCCTCTCAAAACCAGGACATGTGTCTTCCTGGCCATGCTCCTATGCAAGTTGTGTGACCCACGCAAGATCATGAAACCAAAAAGGTGTTTTTTTCCGGGGCTGTGCTCTTGCATGAGAGCACAAAACCCCAAAAACATGCATTTTGGGATGCCATACAAGATTGCGGGCCTGAAAAAAGCACTTTTAGGGGGCACGATCACAGTGCAAAATCATGTGAGATCAGGGCGCCTAAAATGGCTGCCGTGCTCTTGCGCAGGATTTCCCAGTTCTGCTGGGACACTTGCATGGGTATGCATCAAGTATCATGCATTAATACTGGCTTTAAGCAGACTAGATGCTATGCTTTATCTTCAAACTGGCCTTTTTTGTGAAAATTTAAATTCAATTCAGGCATGCATCTAACAATTGGCTTCCACTTAAATCAAACATGCTAATTTATCTGTGTACCAGGGTAACTCTTGGAAAGTTTATCTTCTTTCAGTACAGTACAATAGTGACTGGAGGAGCCAAACCAGCTGAACAGCTCTCTGTATGTTTCAAGGCCATGTACTGTCAATCCTATGCATATGTGATACTAGTGCTTCTAGTGCAGCTGCTTCTCATTTTTAAAATACACGTTGACAGACAATTAAGTTTCACAAAGTCAAACCAATATTGGCAGTAAGTCCCTGGTCATATTTTCACCACGGGAAAGCCCTCTCCTTTTCAGTAAAAGAATGAACTGGAGATCTGGATTCAGATTCAAAACCCAGTTCTCTAATTGGTCATCCATGCTATAATGTCTAAAGCAGGTGGTGTGCTCCAGATATTGCTGGACTACAACTCCCATCATCCCTGATCATTACCCCTGCAGCCTGAGGCTGTTGTGAGTTGTAATTTAACACCTGGAGGTCTTGGCTGCCACCGTCTATACAAAAGTTAGAAACATATATGGCACCTGAAAGCACTCACTTGCTTTATAGCTCTAGAAAGTTTCTGAATGTTTTTAAGAAGCTTATACAACTTTGCTGCTATTCCCATCAGACACTGAACAGGAATGAAATCTGAAACAAATCCTTTCCTACTTCAGCATTTTGGACAACCAACATGAACGTGTTTGTTTGCTCAAAAGCTGGACGTGAGATCAGAAAGCCTTCTGATGGTTTGGTCCAAGCAAATTACCAGATGTGGAGGATGGTCCTTCCATCTGCTCTGAAACTGAATGTGAAGTGATGGGCTAAATAGTGCAATTTATAGCCAATACTATAACTGTCTTACCAGTGGGATTTTCTGGTTGAATCTGACTGGCTGGCAGTAACCAAAATTGGCAATATTTCCCTATGAATAACAACACTGCTTTGTGTACCTTCTGTCTTCAAATGAACGATCTTTCAAAACAAGAGAAAGAAACACTGAACTCTAAAGGTTGTGTTGGCAGATGTCCTGTTTTTTCCTTAGTCACTTTAAGGCAGACAACCCAAGCTTCAAAGTGTTCTGCTGGCGCAGACCCCAGAGGACCGGAGGCTTCATTTGTACCCCTCCTACTCATTTGCTATTCAGTCATAACCCCATTTGGTGGATGAAAGCAGATGGCATTCTAAAACTGTACATCTAATTTAAGGTTGTCAAGTTAGCATTTTTAAAAAAGATTTGCACAAAGCTGATCAGATAGAATAAAAGCACTTAAGATAACAGAAGGAAGAATCCGGGAGAGACTATTGGGAGTTAAGAACAGAAGAAAGGCAAGGGAGCATGAGAGTCTGCAGAGACCCAGATTTTAAAAAAAATCTAGCAGTAGAGATCTGAAGTAACTGAAATGCTGATTATAAAGAAAAGATACAACATTAAACTCTCTTCTCAAACCAGTTAATCTAGAGTGCTTGCATCTGAGCTGATTGAGTTCCAGTAAGTCAACAGGGTCAAGTCAGTTTAAGTCAAAGCATCTCTGTTTCAGTGGTAAGTGGATCACTATCTAGGAATACAGAAGGTCCAGGTAATACACAGAGATAAAGTATGAGTGGAAATTAAGTATAAGACTGTGAATCAAAAAAATGAACTTTACAACAGGTTTTTTGTTTAAAAAAATCCCAATAGGTCTCTGTCCCTTCAAATGATAATATAGGGTTCAGGTCAGGTTACTACAGTATTTGAAGTGTATTAAGGCTGATTCACACATGTACATACATCAGTTGGCATCTCATCATTCAGCGACTTCAACAACAGATGAATTAATTTCCCTTGACTTCATCCAGAAAGAGCTTGGCAAATGCTATTTCTTTAAAACTAAAGGGAAAATAGCTCCCATTCTGACCCTCATTGTGATCACAATGATATGACTTGAATAATACCCTTACGTGTTACAAAGTCTATAGACTTTTTTCAGGTATCCAGTAGCAAACACTTGAAGGAATTTGGACAGCATGGCAACTATTCTCACCTGCTAGATGCCGATGCAAGCACTGGCTGGGGCCCTTGGCTGATGAGAGACTGGCACACACTGCTTTCTCCAAGGGGACCAGAATCTGATCAATTCCAATTCCAATTGCCATTAGGAAATCCTATGTATATTCATACACCAATATGTGCATAAGGACCCCTTCAGACTGCCATTAATATCTAACTACAGTGGTACCTCGGGTTAAGTACTTAATTCGTTCCGGAGGTCCGTTCTTAACCTGAAACTGTTCTTAACCTGAAGCACCACTTTAGCTAATAGGGCCTCCCACTGCCGCCACACCATTTCTGTTTTCATCCTGAAGCAAAGTTCTTAACCCAAGGTACTATTTCTGGGTTAGTGGAGTCTGTAACCTGAAGCATATGTAACCTGAAGCGTATGTAACCCGAGGTACCACTGTACTCAGGTAACAATGCAGATGACCATTTAAGTGTTGAGAGGATAGAAATTTATGTTGGAAATGTAAAGAGAATGAAGGTACCTTTTTGCATATGTGGTGGTCTTGTAGAAGGGCAAAAGACTTCTGGGAAATGATTTACAATGAGTTAAATGTTTATAAAAAACCAGAAGCCTTCTTGCTTGGAATAGTGGGGGAGGAGATACCGAAGAACTTAGAGAGACTGTTTATGTATACCAAGGCCACCAGAAAGCTATTTGCCCAAAAATGGAAAGAAGGCACACCGATGAAGGAAGAATGGATAATCAGCATAATAGACTATGCCGAAATGGCAAAGCTTACCGTGAGGATCAGGCAACAAGACAAGAAGAAATTCTTACAAGATTGGATAAAATTTATAGAATATATTAAAGAATACTATAAAGATATTAAAACGTTAGCAGGGTTGTTGTAACATTTATGATGTGTTAAATATGGACAATGTACTTATAATTAAGATTTGAAAATTACAGAGGAAAGATAATAATATGCAAGATGATGAATGATTGAATTTGGAAGCCAGGGCAAGGGGGAGGAAGTCAAACAAGATGAATTTGGTATATAATTGAATGTAAAAGTGTTGTTTTAAAAATTTCTTGGAAAATAAAATTAAAAAAATGTAAGTGTTGAGAGGGTGGAACAGCTGGTATATTTCTGGAAATGTATTCTAGTAGTGAACAACTGAAAACAATTTCTGTTTAACTCTAAATGCTCATGTATTGATTTTGCTGAAGCAATGGGACAATACGTCACATCAGGATTAAACTTTATAAAACACCACCAAAACAGTTTAATATTGTGTGAAACATCAAATAATATATTAGTTCGGGCTTTTACAGCCATACAAGTAAATATTTATATATCTCTGCATGGTTTTGCAGAAATGTAATATAACATAAATATTACAAAATCTCCTGTTAATTTACCCCATTCCCCCATTTCTAGGCTTGTATAGTATTTCCATGTTGTGTTGTATGAGAAAAATTTCCAGTGCTATATATCAAGGGCACGTACTTTTCCCCCCATACAATTTGCACATCACAAATACAAACAACACTTCATAGGATTGCTTCAGAATAAGCCATTTCTCTCTTCAATGTATATGTAACTTTGATGGGATTTATTCGTCAAAGTTTCAATGAAGCCAGTTTCATACTCATGGGGTGCAGGACACACATTGCTTTTCAAGAGGTATCTGAGAATTTTATCTAGCACTATAGGTATTACCTTCAACTTAAAACAAATGTATTCTAAATGTAGGCATGTGGGGTTATTTAATCCAATATCTTCTCAAGAGATATAATCTCATTTGACTAACGGGCTTTATAAAGTTAAGAATAAATGTGTTTAGACTTAGTTATCAGACTTCTTCAGTGTTTTGTATCAAAAGTGATTCAAATTCTAGATTGGCAAAGGATACAGGGTACCCTTGGGCAATTCATTGTTTTCACTGTCACTTGTGTTGGGGGAGATTTCACATATTTCTTCCTCTTTTCCCTAAACACTTCAACTCTTTCATTCAGTCACCTGCTTCCTCCACACCTTCAGGTCTCAGGTTCCTAGTTCTCCATCCAAACCACAGACTATTCTATCACCGTTTTTGGAGAGTTGCCTTTGTCCCACCAGATCCCCCAGTCATGGTTTAGACCCTTTTCATGCTTACACTATGGAATTCCCTGCCAAAATGTATGGCAGACACTTTGGTGTATTGTTTTTGGTGCCTACTAAACACTTTTTTTAGGCAAACAGGTACAGTGTTTTTCGCTCTATAAGACGCACCAGACCACAAGACGCACCTAGTTTTTGGAGGAGGAAAACAAGAAAAAAAATTCTGAATCCCAGAAGCCAGAACAGCAAGAGGGATTGCTGTGCAGCAAAAGCAGCGATTCCTCTTGCTGTTCTGGCTTCTGGGATAGCTACGCAGCCTGCATTCACTCCATAAGACGCCCACACATTTCCCCTTACTTTTTAGAAGGGAAAAAGTGAGTCTTATAGAGCAAAAAATACGGTAATTTCGACATGTTAACATGGTATTTTATTTTGTATATTTTTAAGTGGCTGATTTTACTCATATTTTGAAGAGAAACTCAACCTCTTCTTAACATCCGGTTTCATCAGTATTTTAGTGCATATTTCATGTTTTATGCAAACCATAAAGGTTTTGATGATTTATTTATCTATTTCATAATATGTATCCATGGTTTGATTGTAAAAAACCAACCAACAAACCTCAGCTTACAAAAAGATAAAACAACAAAATCAAGACAATTTTGCAACCATACTTTAAAATATACAAAACTTAAAATACTAAAACAGATTATCCTGATCTCAACTTTCTAACATCTCCTTAAACATCATATGAATCCTGTTAAATAAACAACAAAAAAGAAGCCGTAGCTTTTGAAAATGTAAAGATAAAGAAGAATGCAAAACAAGAAAAAACTTGACCTTTTTAAGGGGGCACTCAGCCAAAGTTGTTGAGGGAAAACCCCACACAAGCAATAACACAGAAAGTTTCAACAAACTCAGAAGCTACTCACCATTTCTTCTCCTGGTCCTGTAACTGTAAATGATTGAGCAACAAAACTGGTAACATAGAAAGTTACTCACATACTCTTCAACCATTGCTGTTTGTTAATTTTTTAAGAAAACTGCTCAAACTGGCAACCATTCCTTTCTCTTGGCAAGTTACAAAAAATGTGCTTTGGAGGTCTAAGCTGTTGGTTAGTCTCCTAACCACAGATGGAATTAAAGCCTTCATAATTGGCCTGCCTTGTTAGGCAAGCCTGATCAATCACATGGTGTTTTTGCTTAGAAACACCTGAGAGGGACTTCTTTGCCATAGTTATACTTTCAAATTAGGATTGGCTGAAGACTGCAGAAACCTGATTGGCAGAAATGTTTGCAGAGTTTCTCTGAGTTGAAACAGAAGTATAAAATGTGTGTGGGACAAGAAAGAGTGTGTGGCTTTGAGATTTTGGATAAAAAGTTTCTCAAAATTGCTTGACAGGGCTAGGCCCCAACAGCATTATGGATTAGCCTCCACCTGTTTGAGCAAATTATAGATTGAGTTTTGAGCTACTTCTCTCATCCTGAGGGAAGAAGGACAACATGTGTCTTTTGAAAGTCATAATGAAAGCTCATAATGTAGCTAGCTAATTCAGTAACTTCACCTTAGTTAATTCTTCAGGTTCAGCCCTCAGATCAGCATGCTTTAGAATTAGCCAGGCTAGGACTGGATTGTGGGACTGATTGCTGAGGTTAGTGATCACTGACTAATTCAGTGCAATATGCTGCTGTTGCTCTTAGTTAATATCCTTAAATATACACTCCAAACTGAAGCGGCCATTCCACACAGTGTACTTATATTATTGGATTATATGGAAATAGAGTGGGCCCTCATCTTGATGAACACTAAAAATTTAAATCAAGAGCTCTTTTAATAATTAACTTGAGTGCTCATGCATCAGGAGCAATGAAAAAGTAGGAGAGGGGTTAGCAAAATTCAGTGGTAACTGCTTCTAGTCCATTAAGAAAGGAGCCAAATCAGTCCTCCATAATGCTTAATCTTGTTAAACTGCAGCAGCTAATGGAAGGCTTTTTATTAAAAGCCATATGTCTGTGGAATCTTAAGTGTAGGAGAAGATATGACAACAACACTCACATGGTGACATTTTCCGTAATATTCTCTAGGAGTCGAGAAAACCTTTCTTCTGACATTTCTTTGATAATGAACAATGGAGTTCTGAGTAGATGTATATCGATTCTTATCATGGATGTTAAAAAGTGCAACTCGGTCACATACATGCTTACACAGATGTAAGCCTCATGTGATCAACAACCCTTAAAACAGTATTCATAGGATTGCAAACCCTTTCTTTCTTGTAGACACTTAAATCATTACTACAGTATAGCAGTATGTTGCCGAATAGCAAAAGGAACTAAAACAAAATAAGTCTCATTTGTAGCACCTGAAGCAATGAGGCAATGGAACACAGATGCTATGTCTCTGAGGTATCGTACTGCAGCTCACAGCCTTATGCTACCATTTACACTGCGAAGTTAATAAAAACACAGTCTTTGGATATCTCCAGCCAACAGGGGCAGTGCCAGGTTTGAGAGGGCACTGAGGCCAGAAGTATTGCCAGGAGGACACACAAAAAGTGGGGGTTGAGGAGGGTCATTTGGGAATCATTTGAGAAATGTTAGTAAGTATGGATACCTCACCCCCGCCACACCTGCTGCAAAAAGTGGAAGAACTGTAGCTCAGTGGTAGAGCATCTGCTTTTCATGCAAAAAATCCCAGATTCAATTCTCAACATCTCTAGGTATTGAAATCCTGGAAAGCTGCAGGCAGCCATTGTAGATAATACTGAGCTAGATAGATCAATCAATGGTCTAACTCACTAGAAGGCAGCTTCCTAAAATCCCACTGAGGCCCTTCAAAAGATTGGGTAATCTTGCACTGCAGGTCTGCCAATGAGCAGATGAAGTTGTCACCAAAACAACAGCTGAGAAGTAAGGGTGACATAGTCATTTAAAGGCCCACCTCTCTCTCCCTCCCCACTTCCCCAATTGGTCCAGCGGCACAGTCAGTGCTCTTGACTACAGTGGTACCTTGGTTTACGAACTTCATCCGTTCCGGAAGTCCGTTCTTAAACCAAAGCGTTCTTAAACCAAGGCACACTTTCAGATAGAAAGTAATGTAAAATGGATTAATCCGTTCCAGACTTTTAAAAACAACCTCTAAATCGTCAATTTAACATGAGTTTTATTATCTAACAAGACCATTGATCCATAAAATGAAAGTAATCAATGTACTGTACTATAAAATAAGTAAAGCAGTATTGTAGATGACAAAAATAAAAATTAAAAAAATTCTTACCTGCACTGATGATAGTCAATGTTTGCATGGGGGGCTTTTATCCATTTCCGCAGTCACACAATCAATCAATCAATCAATCAATCAATCAGTAGCTGAACTGGAATCCACACAGATGCCCCCCCCCCACGCTGCTGCAGGAAATGCTCCCTAGAGCGCGCACTTCCCACAGCAGCATGGGGGGGGGGGAGTTGCACGCCCACCAACAAGATTGGAACATAAGTCTTAGTTTAATTTGTTGAATCATTTTATAAAGGTCAATGCGGGTGTTCATGGCTGAATATTTCTGGGTAGGGGCAAAATTTAAGCCTAAGTCCAGCACTTCTATCTCCCTAGGAGAGAATGCTCAGCTTGACAAATTTACCAGTTACCTGTTCTTCCCTTTGCCCCCAAGCTTGAGAAAATTTTGCCATGTTCTTTGTTGTTTAGGTTCAGATACAGATTCGAACGAACTTCTACTAGATATGCTACTTGCACTAACCCCTAAATTAGTCAGGCTTGTTGCCCTCTGGGTGTTCCTAGTTTTTTTGCTGTTGAAGGATCTATTGCGATTTTCATTTTTGGGCCAGACACATATTCTATTATTTGCATAATCATCTCTATCCCTAATGAACTTTTTCCTTTTGTAAATTTTTAACTCCCTATTAAACACACAGTCATAGACTCCCTCAAGGTTCTTTATCTCTTTATCATATGTTGCTTTATCGCTCCCTTTCTTTAGGTCTTTTTGGATTTTATCTGTCTCTGAGTCTATTCTATCAACTTCAGATTTTGTTTTTGAAATGATTAACTGCATTAGGTCAATCACACACCTGTTCAATATGCCCGTCCATTTCGTTATAAAATCCTCATCTCCTTTATAAAGGCTTGGCTGTTTAATAACCCTTAAACCCCTAGGAATCATGTTCGACCTTATGCATTCTGATAGGGTTGAGGCATGCGAATATGCCCTAATTCTTTTCTGATTCAAATCATATAAATCCTCTATGTAGTTAACCATATCACTTCCTCCTTCCTCCTCTGAAGGACAACGGAAGCATGGCACTCAAAACAGAAGTGCACCCCCGAACAGAGTACGTTCAGATACCCAAAAAAATATGCAACCCGGAACACTCATTTTCACATTTGAAGTGTTTGTAATCCAAAAAGTTTGTTAACTAGGCTGTTCGTTACCCCAGGTACCACTGCACGCCCTGGCTTGGCATGGGCAGAGACCTGCCCCCAGCTCATTCAGTCATGAGGAGAGTATTTCAGAGAAGAAACTCCTGGTGAATTTATCCTATAATATTATGAAGGGTACTTGCAAGTGCTATTTATTATTATTATTATTCCTTAAATACAGAGTAAAAAAAATCATTTTATCTGGCATATGAATGTGATGGGCATTGCTAGTAGCCTTCATTATTTCAATCTATGCTAAACGTTTTCTCATTTTTCTCTGCCAACAACAGTTGTAAGAAGTACAGTAAAGGGAAGTGCACTCCTATCTTTCTCATCTATCTCAGATTTTGGTAGAAAATTTGTTTTGTTTCCCCTGCCAATAATAAAAATGTTGAGGTGGTATTTCCCCCCCCCCCTTTCCTATTGTCCAAACACACGCAAAATGACACATTTCAGTGACTCTAATTCAGATGGCTTGTGAAGCATAGCAATCTCTTGTGCCACATAAAGGATTTGCATAAAAATGAAAAACAGGCTGGAAAAATACCTTCAGTCCTGTTAGCATGTTGGTTATGTTCCTGCAGGGAAATCACTCAGTACACTTGGCTGATTCTTTTGTTTTACCTGGGTATGAAAGAAGTATGAGTGGTTCAGGTGTGAGTGGCTTTTAAAAAAACAAAAACAAAAAAACCAGGAAGAGAATCCAGAGTATGGGATAAGCAGACCTTTACACAGGGGAAACTTACAGAGAGCCCATTAATGCTGGATGGATATAATCTTCCCTTCAAACCACACTTTGATTTCCTTTTGCAGTTAAAGCGAAGCACCTTGTAAGAATTTTCCTTTTTTATGATTTGTATGGAGCAGGGAGATGACTGCTTGAATGTTTTGCTTATTGATCAGGCACAGAAAGACATCCAGCATGTATGTTTAATATTGTTTGAACTCAGGAGTATATAATATTTGTGAGGAGCTTAATCTTTTCAGCTTCTATGAATGAACAGAATATGAATTCTGCTATGAAATTGCGTTGCCAGTACTTGGTGGTAGAAAGAGGACATGTGGAGGGGAAAGTGATAGCCTTTGAAGAACACACGACTTTTGAAGTAGAGATAAAATGACCTAGTGAAGGAGGAAAAGGTTGAAACAAAAAAGAACGAGTGGGTGTTATAATGGGAAGAGAGCCATCTCAGTGGAGACTTTATCTGGAACACAGCTATCTGATTAAACAAAGTGAATTTTAGGAAGGCAAGATGTAATATTTGAAGAAGAAACTCTTTGTGTCTTTAGGTATCTAGTTTACTCCACAGTTTTTGCTCTCCCTATGAGCAAAATGTGCTTGTTGCACAGTAGGCCTCTATATCATACCACAGATAGGTCTACTTGGGTACCATGTTGTGGGTCAACAAACATTCAAAGTTTTCTGAAGCATGTGGAACTTCTTGTGAGGTTCTTTGGATGACGCTTTTTGGCAGAAATCCTAGGTGGGGAGTCCAGTCCAATACAATATATTGGATCTTCATCTCTGGGGCAACTTCTGTGACCCTGGCTATACCAACATCCTAGGCCCAATATCAGTAGTTCTAAATGGGTGTGTGCCATGGGATACAGTTTCAGGGCATGCAGAAAAGAAAAAGCATGGATTTCCATAGTCTTCTCAGCTGATTCCCCAAACCTGGAGCTGACAGAAACCCCTCTTATTTCCTTCCCATTGTTCCCAATGGTAGAGAAATAGGAAACATAGCTGAAAACCAGAAAAGGGACATAGGAGCCCAGCAGGACAATGGGTAAGACAATTTGACCACTTTCTGAGTTCCCGCCACCACCTTAGGATTGCTCAGTTGTAGCATTATATTCGAACAATTGCAAAAGAGAAATCTGAACACAGAAAGAAGCAGACATTTTCTATTATTTTGTTTCTACAAGTGAGAGCACTTGGCAGCACACATTTAAAAGGGTGGTTAAACAAGTTCCCTGGAGACTTCTTGGGAAATGTTAATTTAATATGAGGTAAATTAGATACCTAAAGACATACGTTTTTTCTTCGGACATAATGTTAATTCAAACCTAAAATGTCACAAAAGGCTGTCCTACTTGATAATGGTCTATATCCTGGTGACTAAGGTAGATGACGATAGTTAAATCCACAGTAATCCTGCCTGTGATTCTATTTATTACTTCCTTCTTTCAGAGAGAAATTTGATTCACTGCACATTTAAAGGCAAACGCAGTGAAATCACGCTTCCAAGATATTAAGTGAACTCGAATACGGTCATCCTTCAAAATTTGTAAATTTCTGAATTTTACAATGCCAAGTAATGTGTACAAAAATGCATAGACTAGGCTAAAGTGTACATATAAATGCTTATATTATTGGAAGCAGACAAAAATGCATTTCATTAATGAAAATACCTTAGCAAAAAAATGTGTAAATCAGGCAAAATTGCATAATAAAGATGTATCTTAGGAGGAATTTGCAATGAAATGCTGATAGATTTTCGCGAGGACTTAAAAAATACCGCAAATTACTGTGGAAATGTAGAAAACTGGAAACTAGGGGGGAAATGTGAAACTGAGCAAAAACAAAATTTATAAATTTATACATCCGTACTTGACACATATTATATAACTGAATGTTTTATATATTCCAAATAGAGGAGCTTACTGTGGGCAATGAGTTTTCTCCTCAAACTCTCTCATGTAGTTATCCCTAATAACCTCTAGAAAGGGAAGAAAATGCACCCACAGCTTCAGTAGGTGTTCTCTGAGGTTCAGAAGAGTTTTTAAATCCCGCAGCTAGAAAGTGTTAACTTTTGAGCCTTACACTTTACACTTCTGCTGTGAAGAAACAGAGAGACACCAGAAGCTTGAGGCGAAATTGTTTTGGATGCTAGCTCATCAGGAAGTTTCTGTTCTGAAATTCTCCACAGGGCTGACAAGAGAACTCACACAACCAAATACAATAAATCAATAAGCTTTTAGAGCTTGTTTTAAATGGAAACTATTAACAGTTGAGAAAAACATATGGGGGGAAGTAATGGGGGGGGAAGCAGGGAGCAAAAAATTAACAAATCAAGACACACAAATGCGTGCAATACACCAAAGCAAATAAAAACATTTGACCTTATTTTTGGCAAAACATCAAATGATGGAGAAGGGGATCAAATGACAGGAAGAACAGAGAGGAACATATTGCATAAAATATAAGGGGGAAGTAGGTCACACACAAAAACCATAATTTTAAAAATCCATGAATGTTATCAGCATTATATGCATACATTCTGTATATTCTTGTGTAAACACTCATATTTGCTTTATAAAATAAGGGAGAAAACTGCTAGCACTGTTGCCATGGTTACCACACTCAGAAATAACAGAATGGCGTCAGTGTACGTTATTTTATACCTTACAACGTTTGAAGTGCATGCTATGGACTATTTTTAATACTTTGTTTTCTCAGATACAGTACAGCTTGTGTTCCAGACAAACAGGAAAATCACAGGATTTGTGTTATCATTGCCTGCTTGAATGTGATCTGGAATGCTGGCTTTCCCAAAAGTATGCTGCCTGTTAGAAAATGTCATCTAAAAACAATGCTGAATAATTATCAAACCACTAAATAAAGCAAAATCCATTTGAAAATGACAGTGTTTTGTTTTGTTGTTTTGTTTTGTTTTGTTATTTAACTCAAGATTTCTCGTGTAATAGCAATTTATAGAATGATCCTACATATGTTTAGTCAGTAACAAGTTATACTGAGTTCAATGGGACTTGCTCCCAGGTCTATGTGTCTATGATTGTGATGTTAGTGTTCTTGTTCAATGTAGATTCTTCAAGATTACCAGTCACCAAATGACATTATTTCCCCAGCATAACCTGCCAACATACTTACAGAAATTTCATGCCCAAAAGTTTCTTTCCATGTATAACACCCTGAAACCTGTGGAAGAAAGGTAAAAACCAACATGAAAAATGAAACAATATGGACAAACAAGTTACTAGATCTATCCCATCATATGATAATTGCTTTTCACTGTGATGTGGGATGCACTCTTCTTCAGCACTTCTCCACTTGTTTTTCTATACCCTAGTCCCAATATCAGATCCACCCCCCCCCCCAATGACTGTTACCTAAAAACCTCAGGAAATCCTAGGCATGCATCTTCCATGTCACATTTAGTTTGGTCCTTCTGTTAAATGTTCACCTGTTTGCAATTCATTATATCCTATGGTTTGTCAGTGACTTGTTCAGCTCTACTTAGTTATATTGACCTATGTTCCTTATCCATCCACCCATAGATGCATAGGTACTTTCATACATGATTTCCCTTACCTTCTTTGGAAATGAATAATGAATTGATAAAACAACCCATAAGTGCTTCATATATAGAGCTGCTCTACACAAGAACACTACACAAACATTGGAGGTCAATTTTTTTACAATGCCGTATATTCGATTACAAACGTAAATTATTATTTCCCCAAATAATCTCAAAACAAAGCAAAACTCTATTGCAAAGAAAAGCGGACTGGATGCAACTTAAATACGAATACTTGAGTCTTGTAATTAATACATGTGGGTGTTTCAGGCTAGCTAAGAGATTCCGACAGAATAAAATGTGAACAGATGAAACCTTCCCACCGTTTTGTTTTTTGTTTTGGTGTTATAAAATGGCTTCTTTTGCTTTTAGAGGCTGTAAGGTACAGGAGGGGCAAGAGTTCACACAAAAGTACGTAGGGAGGAGTTATGCACAGGAGGTTTAAAAGTTTAAAATGGGTTATGTTGCACAGAAGGGTCCAAAGTTCATTGTGGAAACCTGGCAATTAAAGCGAAATAAAATTTTAACCAAGACTCTCCTCTCCTCTTGCTCTAATTGGGTAAAAATCAGAAGAGGGGGTGAAAAAATGTATATAATTCAAGATGCATGACAGGAAAGGGGCTGAAACACAGTAAAAGAGCTGGAATGGCACAGTTGAGACCCCATAGCAGGGAGGAGTAAGGCTGCAAAGGGACCCAGAAGTGGACCTGAAAATAGATAATATTAGCTTGTTTACAGCAACTGAAAATACAACTAGATGAATATGTCTCTATGTATTTATTTTTAGGGGTATCTACTGAAACTGCAAAATTGGTTTATTTTCCCTAAAATATATTTTTCTCAAAAAATTGTTTCACCTGTTACCTTACTAAAATTCTAAGTAAAAGCACAGTGTGTTTGGGGAAAAGTTAGCCAAGGGTCTTTTTAATCACCTTTGTGCCTATGTGCCATACTCCTCTGCCCAAATTCCAAAAAAATTAATGGCTTTTTAATGAAAGCAGCCAGGGGGACTGGAAGGTATTGACTTGGAGGAGCAAGAAGGAGAAGGTTGGTTTGGCTAGCTTGCTTGGCTCTGTTTTTTACTCAATAAAATTTAGTTTGTTTGTTTTTTAAAAGCATGTGGTTCTGCCTTAGAGGCATGCTGTTGCCAGCAGGCATGTTAAAGTAGTGTTCACTTTCATAATACATTTGTATTGTTTCACTGTCCCATTTTTTGTGGATTGTTTTACTGTACACCACTTGCGCAAGTTGTGTATAAATGCCTAAAACAAAAGAAAAGGGAAACCTTTCTTCTGCTTCTGTCCATTAGAAAAAGACAGAAACGCCCTTTGTTAGGCTGTAATCCTATATACACTTAGCTGGGAGTAAGTTCAATTGAACTCAGTGATGTTTACTTCTAAATATGAGGAGGAGGAGGAGGAGTTTGGATTTGATATCCCGCTTTATCACTACCCGAAGGAGTCTCAAAGCGGCTAACATTCTCCTTTCCCTTCCTCCCCCACAACAAACACTCTGTGAGGTGAGTGGGGCTGAGAGACTTCAAGAAGTGTGACTAGCCCAAGGTCACCCAGCAGCTGCATGCGGAAGAGCGGAGACGCGAACCCAGTTCCCCAGATTACAAGTCTACCGCTCTTAACCACTACACCACACTGGCTCTGAAAAGAAAAGGATTGCACATTACACACTTGTGAACAGAAGTGGTTTACCAAATTTGAATTTTAAAACGACACATTGTAATTTCCCCCCAAAATAAATAATGTTACCCTACTCAGAGCTACATTTTGCAAAGCTGCTTCACCCACAAACCCTTCCACTACATCATACATGTTTTTTCTCTCATACTCAACCTACAAAGAGCATTTGTTTTGCACAATTGGTTTTGTCAAGGACCTAACAGAGGGTGAGGTGGGGAGATAAGGATCCAAACTGCGAACAAACTGGACTGCTGCATATGTGCCAAATATAAAATGAATGGTCAATCAAGGATTAATCAATATTTTTTCCCCACTGATAAAAAAAATGGATGTGTCTAAACCGTGGCTTGTACCTCTAATATTATTGGGACATTAACAATGGAGGCATTACAGGGGACTCGACAGAATCAGAGTTCCCTGGATAGAAAAGAATGTGTAAACTCAATGTTAGCTTTACCCTGAATGTTGTCCAAAAGCATTGCAGGAGACATGCATTGAATGACCCACATACCCTTCATTTTCCTGCACTGCGGCTTTATGCATGCCTATTACATACTGGATTCTGTCTCATGTGTATAAACAACAAAAACACCTTCCAGCTTAGAAACAGCCCATCCTGCTGACCTACTTGCTATAAAGGAGAGTTTGGTGCACTGTATCCATGCATTTGAAATATGTCAGTTGAGGTAGGCATCAGATCTTCTCTCTATGAGAAGAAGACCACTGGATTTGTGTGCCTTTCTTCCCACAGTATATTCTATTCTTTCTAGGAAACGATGTGTTGATTTAAGCATCCACAGTGATTATTGCATTGCTCCTGCTGATGAAACAGGACCGATAAATTATTTGGAATCAAGTGGATGAAGGCACAATACTGGATATGCTTAGCATGACACAGAACAGAGAAAGTCTTTCCCTCGAGCTAAAAGTTATGTCACGGCAAAATTTCTAAGACAGCATCATTATGGTTTTCCTTTACTGTAACACACATCAAAGCTTACAAACTCATTTTAGGATGCATCTGGAGTCTGAACTAAGAAAAGAGTTGGTTCATTAGCCTGAAATATAACATAATAAAATGTAAATGCTGCCCTGTGCCCATGCTGCACTGTAAAATGTGGTTAATAGACACCGCTCAAAAACAGCACATCTGTGTGTCGCAACTGATGCCATGTTGTGCAACTTGGTCTATAATAGGGCACTTATGTTTTCATGGAAAACAATGAGATTTGCAGCTTTCCTTGGTGATAATATGTTTTTTAAATGCCATTTTGGGAAGCCAGTCTCAAAACCAACCTCATATCAGAATGAATAATTGCATTGGAAATAGTAAATAATTTATCAGAGGGATGCAAACTGCCCAGGAAAGTATCGATTAACAATTAATTGTGATGTGGCAGCCTTTATATTTAGATATGTCCAGGGTTGGACTATGTCAATTCTTCATCCATATGGCACGTTAGAATTGATTATCTATGTCTGATCTCCAGGTCTGGATGCTCGAAATCTGCAAATGGCTGGAAAAGAGAGCAGATTAATTCTTTTGCCACTTAGCTCTCTTCTGTTGAGTGCTGGTTCAGCCCCAGAGACACTCATGCTTAGAAGCCTGGGAGAGTAGAGACAGTTGAGGGAAAAGGGAAGTTAATTGGTGAAACCACTGCATTAGCTTTCCCATCCTACTCCCTTCTCCTGTCACTTGGCTTCCTGGGACTTGTGTACATGCTAGCTTAGCTTTGTAATTGGAAAGAAAAAAAGGCTCATGTCAGCATGAGCCCCAAGAGTCCAGTGAGAACAGAGTGGGAAATAGTGGTCAAGCCCCAGCTAGGATGAGCTGCAAGTTATAAAAAATACAAAAAAGGTCTGTTGGATCAAACCAAAATCCATCTCAGCCAGAGTCTGTTGGCATCATTGGACAACCAGCAGACTCTGGAAAGCTTACATGCAAGTTGTGAAAGCAAGACATCCTCAGTTCTTTCAGCCCAGCATCTGGGACACATATTTTGCCATCTTTGGACTTGGAGGTCTCATTTAGTTATCCTGGCTAAGTGCTGTTGATATGGCTATACTTTGTACATTTTTTTAAAAAAAGCAAAAAAAAAATAGGTTTTTATGAAAGTCAGGGGAAGTGTCTGTTTTGGGGTAGCACCTATGGTAGCAACTATTTCTCCAGTACCTGTTTTGACTGTAGCTGATTTAGCTTTGTGTAACCAGGAAGTAATTTTTCCTACCATGATAATAAGCAAGGACAAAGAGTTTCTTTCAGTCCATAGACAAAACCAGAACAGTACTTTAAGATGATTGCTTGTAACGGCCAGATGTCGTCTGATGCACCAAACAAACAAACAGTCAAACAAATATAAAGCAAGCAGGCATCCTTAACACCAAGAAACTGCACTTTTTTGTTCAAATGGGTTACTTTAGGCACTTGTCCTACCTCACCCCTGCACAGCCAACCTGAACTGCACAACTTGTAAATATAGTTATAATATCTTGAAAACCACTGTACATGAGGTTACAACTTTTTGACATCCTCATGTTCCTGTAGCTTAGATGAACTTTTGCCTAAAAACAAAGGAATGGCCTTTTGAAAAAAGGTCACCCCGGAATCAATAAATCATGTTTTTGTATATGAAACTATATAATGTATTATGTAAATATACATAATAATTATAATTATGTATTATAATACAGGAGAAATAGAGCTTGCAAATTTTCTAATACTTGTACAATGTTTTGTACGTTGTACATTACTTCTTATTGCTTAGAATAAATCAAGTTTGCCGTTTGTCTTTGTTTCTGCTGCAAGACTATAAAGTTCCCACACCACTTTGATTGCACGTTCTGTGCACTGATTATTTCTTGGTATCTGGAGGATGGATGGCTCCTGCTTCCAGTGATTCTCCAATACCCGCAATGCTTGTATGTGAGGTTTCAATATTTCTGAAAAGTTGTTGAAGTCATTTTCATTGAGTTACCTATATGGTGATTCCGACTTTTCATTTTGGGGTGACCTTTTTTCACAAGTGAGAAGAATTAGTCTTCTTTATGATGCAGGAAATGGGTTTGGGGGGATCAAAAGTTATAACCCTAATGTAAATATTGATTGTGGGAATGGGCTCCAGGAATACTCAAGGTTCATTGAGTTTCTATCCAATGCTCAGTAGATGAAAGAGTAACTGAACATGGATGGGGAACCTGTAGTCCTCCAGATGTTGACAGAGTCCCTAGCCAGATCTAGTCACCTCTGTCAATGATAAAGGATGACGGGAGTTGTAACTGAATAACATCTGGAGGGCCATAGGTTAGCCATCTTTCATTTATATAGTGTGAATTTGATGAGTATCTTTGTTATCATTAAGTCATGATGAAGATAGAAAACCAAATTGCACCTGGCATTTTTAAAGACACACATTCATTTTCAGTATTTTTAATAGCACCATTTGACATCTTCCAGAGAAATCCAGATCAGAAACTGGGGGGGGGGGGTATGTCCATGTTCATTCTTTTGGAATTGCAGACTGCAGTGAAACAACAGTGTCCCTCTGTGTGAATGAGGGCTGCTTTTATTCCATCATTTCTGAGGAGCCTCATGACAGCAACAATCAACAAAATGGGGGGGGGGGTATTTAAGAAGTCATATTACTAAATCCTTTCTGAACAGAAACTATCCAACAAAATACAGAGACAGCATCTATTTTAGAAAAAACCTAAGTGTCCTCAAAGCTATATTATTTTCAAAGCACTGCTCAGGAGGGGAGAAAGAATGCAAACTTCACTTCAAACAATATTTTTTTCAAGAAAAAAAAATCTTTGTCCGGAAACTTTCTAAACTCCAGCTGACTGTTTAAATGGAGGAAATAATTTGATTTATTAATCCAAAGAGAGCAATGAGCAAGCACGCTGGAGAGCATTATGCAAGGAGCAGTGGGGTTCAGCAGTGTTAAACGACCAAAGGCATTCTGGTGTTGCAGAAGGTGAAACATTTTCTTTCTGGGATTAAGAAGTGTGAAAAGCTGCCAGCAAAAATGAGATGTGGTGTAAGCAGTCTGGTTCAAATCTCCCCCATGCATGTTTTGATCTAGAAGAGATAGTACAAGTGGTGTTAACACTCATGGTTAGGCCCCTGACAGCCATGACTGAACATGCTGCTGGTGGTGGTTTGCTATTCCTGCCTTTGTCAGTTTGCCTGATCAACATGGTTGCAACAGATGGATATGTTCATTTCAAAAAGGACTGTATTCCAACAGAGACAAATTCCAGAACAGAAGCTGTGCTGCTTTGCAGTCATAGAGACAAGAACCGCTGTGAAGCCTGTGAGACTAATTGGTTAAACTGTAGCATGGATCCACCTGTCACGCACATGTATGAATACACAGCAGTTGGGACAGAGCCGCACCGTTGAAGCTAGTAATGGAAGTATATAATGCTACTTTATTTGAATAATGATACACTGGTACCAATTGAAGCCACTACTACCATTTTCTTTTACCCTGGAAGTTTCAATTCATGATGGGGACGTGTTGCAGTTGCTAAGTGATGAGCAAAATGTTCTTTGCGTCTACTCAGCATTTTTCATCATCTATACAAGCATTCAATCCTAGTATGGAAAAAAAGATCCCAGTTTCCTGGAATGTATCCCAGCACAATTGAAGACTTGAACAGGGGTGATTTCACACTGTCATTTAGTCTGAGTCAGTGGTGGAGCGTCATGCTCCAGCACTGGGGGGCAGATAGCAGGTGGGGGCGGGGCTGGTGCGTGTCCCATGGGCGGGGTGCATCACCCGCAGGGACGTGGCACACGTCCTGGAGGCGTGGCGTGCCGCCTGGGGGCGTGGCGCCCAGCATGGGTGAGGGGCAGCCGCAATGGCACCCTGGGGATTGTACTGCCGGGGGCGGGGCACTCCTCCCGCACTCCTCTTCCTCTGCCAGTGGTCTGAGTCATTCTTTGGGGGGCCCAAAGGTGCCAGGGGAAAACATTCTTATCCCAAGCCTTTGCCTAATTAAACAATCTATGGCCTTTTAAACTGTGGAGAGGGGTTATTATTTTGTTTGCTAATATGTTATGTATTTTTGTATTGCAAACCACCCTGTGATCCTCAGATGAAGGGCGGTATAGAAATTTAAATAATAGTAATAGTAATAATAATAATAATTCAACAACAACAATAATAGTTGATCCAAGCATCCTTCTAGACCCTGACAGATATACAGACTCTGACCAAGAGGCTGATCTAGAAAGCCATGGTGGCCCTGGGATGGACAAACAACGTTCTGGTGGAAGCTCATCAGCAGTAGAAACAGCACCAAGAAGAAAGAAGATCGAACTCAGCAAAGAGGACTCATTTGCAGCATAAGAGACAGGCCTTTCCCTTGCAGAAGATGAAGCGCTAGTATTACATCTGCTCAACAACCAAAGCTAATTCCCCCGGTTCCCACTCTTATTTCAAAGCTATTTTGTCTTTGTATCAGAAAGCCACCTGTCCAATTTGGTTGCCAATAAATAAATATTGCCACAAACATTTCTGAGATCATGGTCTTTCCAGCAAGTGGCTCTTGTCCAGGTTTGTTAATTGTCTTACTTTAAATGTTGTGAGGATCTTATGCCCTTTTAAAATGTGGGGGGTTTTTTTGGGGGGGGGGTTATTGGGTTGGGTTGTTTTTATTTTGATTATGTATTTTGTGGTTTTCTATTTTGGTTTTATTCTGTGAACCGCCCTGAGACCTCCAAGTATAGGGCGGAATAATAATAATAATAATAATAATAATAATAATAATAATAATAGGCTAACATATAAAAGGCCAAAATATGGCTGAGCTATAACACTACTACCAGAGCAGAAGAGATGAGCCCCAACACCATGTAGAGAGATCTGTGGTGGCCAACATAATATGGTGCTGCTCTCCCAAAGTGGGTGTGACTGCAGCATACCTGGATGGGGATGGGGAGGGGAGGGGCAGGATAGAGGCAAGGTTGGGTGGCACAGGTGGAGTCAATGTGACACTCCTGTTGGTGCACCAGTGCAGCCCCCCCCCCCATCACCCATCCTCACCCCAGCTGCTTCCAAGTAAACCGATGCTGGTATCATAAAAGCACCTCTACAGCTCTGCCCTACTACAGCAGCCAATAGTGACAGAGATCATATTGTTACAGGTTTGTGGGTGCTAAATGCCTGGGTTCAGTAAACCTTAGCATTTAATTAGAGCTTGTGTGTTGGAACCAGGAAAGAGACAGATTCATGTGTGTTGAAGATAGTTCCATGCGTGCACCAGATGCTTCTAACCCAGGCTTCCTCAACCTCGGCCCTCCAAATGTTTTGAGACTACAATTCCCATCATCCCTGACCACTGGTCCTGCTAGCTAGGGATCATGGGAGTTGTAGGCCAGAAAGATCTGGAGGGCCGGGGTTGAGAAAGCCTGTTCTAACCCTTTATTTAGCATGTGTGAAAGACTAGTTCAGTTAGGCAAACTGTCCAAGTTGTGTGTTTGATGTTTCTTAATCCTAGGAAATCAACATGAGTAAAAAGGGTAATGGAGTTGGCCCAATTTTCTCTGAGGTGATGGCCTGGGAATAATGGATCCATTAGCACATCAAAGGGGTTCCATCTTAGCCAGAGTTAGAAAAGGTAGAGACAATTAAAGGTTTGGGGGAACTATGTGATGTAAGCTGAAAGGAGGAAGTTGGGGGCAGAGAAAGGCCTTTTTCCCCTATTTTTTTTGCTGCTGGGCTGTAAGGCTGAAGAGCGGAAACCTATTGGAAAGGCTGAAGAGCGGAAACCTATTGGAAAGTGATGCTCTGAACAACTCCATCTAGACTTAGGTTGTATATATGTGTAAATAAACTATACATGATAAAGATACCACAGTCTCCACTGTGTCTCATTGTCCAAAAGGAAGCACAAACACTGAGTAAAGTGACCCTGCAAGCCTTGGAATCTCACACCACTCGGAGAATGAGATGGTGTGTCACAATCTGTAATGCAGCAGTGTGATGTTATACCCCAAAGCTATTCACTAGGAGATACTGTACAGATCATCAAACTGTTCACAGGTTCTACCCTGCATTCATATTGCATGCCCTGCCACCCCCAGCTCAATGGGGGCGATCTCTTAAAAGGGAGCCTGTGGGTGAGCAGCTGCCCATACAAATGGGCCCCCTACATGACTGGCATTCCCAGGCACATAGTTTGAAGCGCTCTGAAGGTATACTGAGATCTACAGTGATATTCTCCCATGATTTGCAGTAGATAAATAAAGGTTTCTGGCTTTCAGTAATTTAGAATGGCAAGTGAAATTGGAACAGGGGAAAAAGATCCATGTTTCATTCTCATGGTTTTTGTTTTTTTGTTTTGGTCTGTCTCAATGTTCACTAAGCCTCACTTGCAAAATAAGATAAGAAGTAGCCGCCCACCTGCCAGGAGATCAGGTAAGCCCTACTACCTGCTACTGCCCCGTTATAAGGGTGATAGAGGAATGTGGAGCCAGCACAGATAGGCATCTCAAGGTGGGCTTCAAAATGAAGCTGATCAAGCAGCAGGGTAGGGGAAAATAAACAAGAGTCATCTGCTCCAGGTCAGCATGGAAGCTATCCTTCAATTGTGGGGAGGGACTGATTAGAGAAGCCTGGGAAGGGAGTAGATGAACAAAATTTATTCCTGGCACAAGAACAGACCAAAGCTAAATAACAAGTCTAGACACAGGAAATTTCTGAAGATGTCCAACAGTGAGAGGGGCTTTATATACTGAAATTTACCAATAATTTGGGTAATTAAGTCCTCATTTTTTTGCATCATATTGACATGACAACATATTTCCTTGGGAATACATGAAGACCCAGAGTTTCAGGTCCAGATAACAGCAACTTACTCTCTGTCAGTCTAACCTGTCTCACAATTTGAAAGAATCTTTTTTTTTTTTTTAAGTACATTGGTGGAAGTGGGAGATACAAATGGTACAACCACAACAAAGAAGATAATAGTCGATTGCCTTGGGAAAGATATAAGTAGAATTATTTCTAATGTCAAGAGAATCTCTGGAGTAGATTATCATAATTGTAGGACCCATTGGCAGTTTCCTATGTGGTTTTGTAAAAGAAATAGAAAGGCTGTGTGATTCAGAAGGCCACATCTGCCCACACTCTTAAAAAGCATTTCAAAAATTTGAAAAACTAATTCTCATTGACCTAGATGGAGCCAAAGTAAGGGTTTGTCACTGATCAGTCTTCAATGGGCATGGCAATTGTTCCACAGTGCAACGTCAACACAGAGTACACTACGATAACAGAATGAAACTATTCTAAAAGTATCTCAAGAGCTGCACAGCTATTTGAAACTACTTCTGCATTCCGCATCCTGCTATTCCACTGTCAGCAGGCAAGGGTGTTTCTGAGCTCTGAGCCTTAGCAGAGTTGCTGTTAAAAGAGCAAGCAGGAGTGCAAGAGTTTCTCCAAGGCATTGAGCAATCAAAAGTCAAGCTTAAATAATTAAAAGTGCAGTTCTATCTAACGCTACATCATGAAACAGCAAGCCCCCAAATCCTGGATTTTGCCTTTGCTGTAAGAGTACACTTTCTACTGACCTCAATACAGGGATGAAGGGAAGCGGAGCCATATGAAAGAGCAGGTGTGTTGTTTTTTTAAAGAGACAAGTATTTTTTGAGATTGGGGGTGGGGGAGGTCAGCGCAAGGGAGTCATGGAAGGAGATTGGCAGCAGTGTGCAGTTCAGAATGGAAGGCTCTGTCCTGAGAATTTTTAAAAGGCATTTTTACTATGGGGTAATGAACTCAAAAGGGCACTTTAAAATCACGTGAAATGGCATTTTTAATCTTGATTTTATACAATTAAGCACAAATAAAACCAACAAACGTGTTCCTTTATTAAACCCATTTGTGTCTTCATTGCAAAGTATGAGGGCAAACTGCTTTCTTTTAATCACTTGTGTAACACTTTTTATTATTGATTTTCTTCTGACTTCGTATCTCTTTTTGGAAATGTGTGACAGACTTTAATGTTTGAAATGGTATGGGGGGGGGAATCTTAGTCTGAACAAATCAACACAACAATGAACTGCATAGACATAAAACATAAAATGTTTTCTTCATTCCTGTGTTGCGTTATGTTTACTTGCAACAAACAAGTCTAGACTATGTTGGGAATGGGTGTGCTAACCCATAAATCAATAAAACAAAGCACAAGATCATTGTAATAAGCAATACTGTAGTTTGCCTCCCCACCATTCATGCCTCTGGCTTTCAGGTACAAAAGGCTTAGCTGTGCCAATATATATTAAGTACATCTAGCTTGTCTACTTGTTAATGATTCTGTAATCCCTCTTCAGGCATTATTCCTAAATGGGCTTTATTTACTTATTTTGTTTGTCTGTTTGTCTGTTTATTTGTTTGTTTGACTTCTATATCACCCTTCATCATAAGATTCCAGCCTCCCCCCCAAACCACCTGTGTGTCTTCACACCCACAACCTTCCCATGTTAAGCAGGACTGTCTGGAGGCGGAGTCTAAGGACACTTGGGTTAGGGGTCTCAGTTACATGAATGGTTGTCAGTGTGTTCATCTACTGCATTATCCAAAATGCATTGTAGGAAAATTGGGGGAGGGAGGCACGACAATATATACTTCTAAAAAAATATTGGCATATCCCTAGTTGTATCAATAACTTGACTGGGAGCATGTGCATTAGCTTTTGTCCCTCCCTCCCCAAATTTTCCATGCAATGCCACATTCTGTTGCCGGGAGATATGGTTGTTGCTTGCCATTTTCTTGCCTCTCCACTATTCCACTATGTTTTCCATGGAGGCAAAAGTGTGTGTTTTTCCATTTTGAAAAGACATACAAATTTAAGAGGATGAATCTGTTCAGTGATGTCCTGGAGCAAGAACCATGTTGAACCATCTTCCTTTCTACCTCAATAGCAATTTCCATAATTCAAGACAACTGGAAAGACCTTGCTATTAATTCCATGATCTATTTTTAATTGGAGGTACTGCAGTTGAGTGTGTGTGTGTTTGTGTGTAGTGAGGGGAAAGAGGACTCTTGGTGTTGAAGCTGAAATTTATTTATGCCAATTTCATTTATTCATATTTACCTTTGGATCAGGATGCCCAAAGAAGGCCATATCAGTATGCTGCAGATGTATTGACTCTGCGTATCAGCCCTTGGCTTTTGTCACGCACTAACATTATATTCAATAGGAAATTATTTCAGGCTACCATCATTTGTCTACAGTACTTTGAAGAAAAAGGGTTTTCTCTACACACTACACACTAGAAGCAGGAAGGGGAATTCTTTTCTATGGTTTTATAATTACCTATCAAGCTAGTTTTTCCACTACAGATAATGCATTTGTGACAAGAGATAGGATTTTAAACATTTGGACACACACACCCCCGACTCTTCAACATTAAGTTTACAGAACAGCTTCCAATACAATAAACAAAGCAACAGCAAGTTAACATTTCCAACAAGTATAACAAACGGTGGCAGCCTAGTGAGTTAAAATTCCGGTTAAAAGCACAGCCAGTGTTTTGAATGAATTACAGTTTCCAAAGAGTCGTCAAGAAAAGCTTGGGGTACAATACTTGTCATCCAAATGGGTATTAGCATCAGTAAAATGACTAGGCTATCACATTTTCAGTATTGTTGCAGCTGGCAAGCCAACTTCAACTAATGCAAAGTGCTTCACGAACAGGAGCCACTTGGGCTTGCAACAATAAGACTGGATCACATACCCACGCTGTAGACCTGGTCCACAGTCCCATCTAGACTAAGCTGAACACCACGTCCCTGAGCAGAGATGGTATCAATAGTACCTCCCTCTTGTTTTGATTTGGCTTTAGTTCATTGGCCTTTATCTGTATGACAGTTGATAGAGAGAGGAGCCTGATGGAGCTGGCTTCCCAGCAGTTCTGCTAGAGTAGCTGGTCCCCCACCCCCACCCCCCACCCCTCTCTCTCTCTCTCTCTCTCTCTCTCTCTCTCTCTCTCTCTCTCTCACACACACACACACACACACACACACAGCTCCTAATAAAATTGCTAGTGAAAGAAAACAGGTGAGGGAGAAAAAAAGCCTGCTGGAGCTGGAATTTATAGTTTAAACTCTTATCTCTGACAAAGAAAAATCAACCGACATTCAGTAAAACCAGCTCATATAGAAGCCCTTCCTGACCTGATTTGATTCTTTAAAAAGATTTTTCAGCCTTTCTAAATAGGTATGAATTTCCAGAACGAAGGAGTGACCACTCAGAAGTGCCTAGCTTGCTTACCCTCTTGGTGCACTTCAAATGGGAAAGAGATCCTAAGTCAGGGAACCTCAGATGATCTAAAACACTGTGGTGGGTGGCTGGGGGCAGAGTAATGAAACCACCAGTTTAATACTGTATTTGGCTTTTGTTTGCTAGAATAAGGTGACTAGTAGTATGCAGCAGTAATGTTTCAAAATTTGCAGAGATACAGCATTTAATTTTGAACCTGTTGATGATAAAGGCCCTATTACACCTTCAAGTTCAAGTTGTTATTTTAGGTTTACTGGGCATAGGTGTATTTAGCAATATTATATTCTCTTCATCTTCATCTTCTCCTTCCTTAAAAGCATTCTGAAGAATTAACATTCTTACTTTACTGTTTCTTGGGGACTATGCTTAGAACTTAAACACACATTTCCTTAATGTAAAATAAAAGTGAAAAGATACAAAATGAGAGTGTTTCATTATGTTTCATTCTGCTTTTTTCCCTCTCTTGCCACTGGAGAATCTCATTACATATCCAGCAAAGGAAAAGCAAATGAGCCATGAAAGACCCCTGTAGCTTCCTTCACTGTTGAGAATAGTGCCAGACATTAACAAAAATGTTAATATTAGGTACAGCCTTTAATTCAATCAGTCATTGGCTTGCTAATAGCATATTATGAAGACAATCTCCTAAATAAGTGGAAGGGATGCCCATGAAGCTTTCCTCCCATATTGCAAAATAAATGAAAGGAAGGGTCATTTTCGACTTGCTGTTTTAAATCACCTCTCTTTGCCTGGACCACAGAAAACAAAATAATGAAGTTTAAATGGAAGACCTTGGAGATCAGTAACATTATGCTACCTGTAAGAAGTTACATCCATGATAGTTGCCCCCATGCTCCCAAAAGGAAGACATGTGATAATAAATGTGGTAAAGACTTGCAGCTTTATTAACTGTAACAAGGATCTGCAGCAAACAGGGCTGAATAACTCAATCCAAGCAGGCAGCTTATCTGGGGAAGAAAGATGGGAGCTTCTTACCAACACCCCTGGTTCTGAGCACCTGATCAATAAGTTAAGTTGTCCATGCCCTTCCTTAATTCCTCACTCAAAGTCAAGCTGAGTGAGCACTGTAATAGATGTGTGTTAATCTGTGTTTACAGTGGTACCTCGGGTTACATATGCTTCAGGTTACATACGCTTCAGGTTACAGACTCCGCTAACCCAGAAATATTACCTCGGGTTAATAACTTTGCTTCAGGATGAGAACAGAAATTGTGCTCCGGCGGTGCGGCAGCAGTGGGAGGCCCCATTAGCTAAAGTGGTGCTTCAGGTTAAGAACAGTTTCAGGTTAAGAACGGACCTCTGGAACGTATTAAGTACTTAACCCGAGGTACCACTGTATTTCTATTTCTTTCTAGATCATGGCATTAATAATAAGGATAGCATTAATATGACAGGACCCTCCATAATGAACTTTGCTGACCCTTGTACAAGCCTGATTCCAGCCTTGCCTCCTGTAAAGTATTCATCCTGACCAATCTATATATGACCTAAAGGTTAACACAAGCAAATTTAATTTCCAAGTACAGCGAGCCATCCACACAATGGTAAGGTGATTTGAAAGCAGACAGCAGACAAGAAATGGCCAAGTTCAGTTAAGGCAGGCATGGCCAAACTTGGCCCTCTAGCTGTTTTGGGAATACAACTCCCACCATCCCTAGCTAACAGGCCTAGTGGTCACGGATGATGGGAATTGTGGTCCCCAAACAGCTGGAGGGCTAAGTTTGGCCAGTCCTGAGTTAAGGGCTCACTATCAAAGTTTCTCACCCTTTTGTTAAGCAAACAGGATGGCCAGTTTTTAGTCCTTTTCTCACTAGGATGGGCAAGGTGAGAAATGAACAGGAATTTTTTTTGGGGGGAATTGCTCATCTCAAAGCCCCACCCTTCTCTACTAGGAGACATTAGCTAAGAATATTATTAAAATCCCAGCCTTTCCAGTAGTTAGTTAGCTATCCTAACTCCAATAAGGAATTCTCTTTCTCGCCGCTTTAAAGGAACAACACACTTCTGTTTCACTTTAAGGACAGGTATATTATTGTGTGTCAAGACCCCGAGGCCTCCCCCTTATGCTGAATAATAACACGTGGACACCATATTTTAGGTTAATGGGCAAAATTTAGGCCACAACTTTCTTGGTTACAGAATGTGAGCGGTATTGGCTTAGGCATTGGAATTGAACCAACTATATCTGACTCCTGTCCGCCTGCAGGAAGTCTCACAAGGGTTAACCACCAGTAGGGGGAGCCCTGTTGATGTACATCAACTCGGAGCTCCCCCCCAGGGTCACTGGAAGGTCGTGCCATGACCCTAGCCTCTACTCAGGCTTCGGACAGGAACCACAACCCCCGGATTCCTTTAATGGAATACCCTTTAGAATGGAGGGGCAGGTGATGGCCACACCACCCCTCACCCAAACCAGGTTTTACCAATGCCTGTGGGAATGTTCAGGGATGCAGGAGAGGATATATTGTCTGATTATATCCTTATCCAACTTGTGTTAACAAGTTCCCCAATTTCAGCAAAGTAATAAAGTAAAGGTAAAGGTACCCCTGCCCATACGGGCCAGTCTTGCCAGACTCTAGGGTTGTGCGCTTATCTCACTCTATAGGCCGGGAGCCAGTGCTGTCTGCAGACACTTCCAGGTCACGTGGCCAGCGTGACAAACTGCATCTGGCGAGCCAGCGCAGCACATGGAATGCCGTTTATCTTCCCGCTGGTAAGCGGTCCCTATTTATCTACTTGCACCCGGGGGTGCTTTCGAACTGCTAGGTTGGCAGGCGCTGGGACCGAGCAATGGGAGCGCACCCCGCCGCGGGGAGTCGAACCGCCGACCATGCGATCGGCAAGTCCTAGGCGCTGAGGTTTTACCCACAGCGCCACCCGCGTCCCCTAGCAGAGTAATACATTCCCCTTTATTTTAAGTTTGCAACGGTAGCGTTTGTTCAGGCTCGCTAAAGCCTCTATAATAACTATTCTGGTATTTCCCCCTTATTCCCTCATAAAAGAGAAGAGATGACACAGTCTTTTACAAAAGTATAAAAAGGAGTTTACTCACATTCTGGTCACAATCAGATTCCAAAAGGCAGACTTAGCTTAATGAAGTAACATACACTTGGAATCTATCTTATAAGAAGACAGTCCCTTTGTCCTCTCTTGGCTGGAAGCCAAGAGAACATCTTTCGCTCAGTAGATGTTGCTTCTTCGAGGCATGTGGTGAAAGAGAGAGATGGCTGCCCTGCCCTGTGCTTTTGTCATTACCTGCACAGGTGAGGCCACACCTACCTCCAGTCACATGCGGAGGAAGTCTGCCCCAGCCCAGAAGGAAACAGGAAGTTTACCTGCTGGCTGGACAAACATCCCTCCCCATGTGCAAACATGTTCACTCCAGGAATGTTATACTTGACGCCTCTTGTGTTTCACATCCCGCAATGCCTAACTGCCACTCGAGCTGAAGGCCGTGGCTGAGGACTCCCTGATGACGTGGGGAGGGCCACATGGCCTGACTGCAACACCACCCCACTCGGAAGTGGAGCGGCCTTCTCTTCAACTTCTTGCTCTTAGTGTGGGTTTATATCCCAATTTTGTTTCTGTAAAAAATAATTTCTAGATCTTATTGTATTTACATTAAGTGTAAAAGGAGTCAGATGTAATGTTTCCTATTCTATCTGCCTGCTTTAACAATAAGCATTTTGAATTTATATTTGCTGCTGCAGCTCTTTAGAACTTAAAAACCACACAAAACCATCAATTATATAACACGTTACTTTTTGAACACAAAGGTTAATTAATTTATTTTGCGGGGGGGAGCGTGTAATTGACTGAGCAAAGTGAGGCTTCAGTTTGTGGCAAATGTTCAGCTTCTGGTGTTGATGTTTTTGGATGTGTCCTTTCGCTGCTACTCATAGTTATAAAATTTGGTATGTATATTCGGGATCTTAATCTACAGTTCAGGTTCAAAAAACTGTCTCTTCATCTACCCCAAGCCTGTGGGCCTAATTAGCTTCCCCATTCAGTGTAATAACATTCCCATAATCCTTTTATCCTATTCTTCATTTGAATGTTAGAAAAGAATTGCTTCCCTTTGTGGCATATCTTTAATTAAAAAAAACCCTTTCTACTATAAGATTGCTTATTTAATCAGTTTCTAAAACTGGACTTTAAAACCATTTTCACAAATAACTAGGAAATGAATTTTGTTATAACCAATACACCTTAAAACTATGTCAAATCTGTTTTAAACTGGAAATCCAATACATGTGATACAGTGGTACCTCGGGTTAAGTACTTAATTCGTTCCGGAGGTCCGTTCTTAACCTGAAACTGTTCTTAACCTGAAGCACCACTTTAGCTAATGGGGCCTCCTGCTGCTGCCGCACCACCGGAGTGCTATTTCTGTTCTCATCCTGAAGCAAAGTTCTTAACCCGAGGTACTATTTCTGAGTTAGCCGAGTCTGTAACCTGAAGCGTATGTAACCTGAAGCGTATGTAACCCAAGGTACCAATGTACTGGTACAGCATACATGAATACTGAGTGGCCTCTTATATGAGGCTTCATAAAAACCTCATACCCATCATAAATGAATTCTCAATGTTGGGGCAGGTGAGCAGCAGCAACGAAGCAGTGACTTATGTGACACTTTGCAAGTTTTGCATGGCCTTGAAGTGCTAATACTGCAAAGCAGTAGAGAGGTCCAGTGTATGGCAGGATGCTTCCTAGAACCCCCTTGAACAAAGATGGAACCTGGAGATGGGACCCCCATCAGTCCCAGCCAGCATGGGCAATAGTCAGGGAACTGTAGTCCAACAATAGCTGGGGGCCACAGGCTCCCCATCCTGGCTGATACCTCACCCCCTGCCAACTCTGCAGGTGAATGGCCCCGGTAGAACCCTAAACCCTTCAATAACTTCTAGGCTGGGCAAAATTCATCAACAACTTTATAGCTGACAGGTAAATCAGTCTACTGGCTAGAATGGGTTGCATAGTTTCCACGTGCACACAAACTGCATCCCTGCGCCACCTTAGCCTTATACGTTGTGTTCATATTTTTCTAGAATAAGGCATACTGAATTAAAGAGATTTGCTCTTTATAAGAAGCAGCACATTCTCTGCCTTATTCATATGAATGAAATAGTGCATTTGCACATGAATTTCATAGTCTTTAAAGATGCTAAAGTGCTTTGCCACTCTCATGACCATTTTACACCTGCAGCACAATCAATCTGCATATTTTTTTCTAAATCAGGCCAATTGGTCTGAACGTCTTTGCTGCAGATCTTTTTCCTTGACAGTTCAGTAATAATAGTATATCATTTAGAATAGAAACTTTTCCTTTTTAAATGGACCCAGCTGTGCCAGTACGATAGCTATATCGTACTTTTGAATCATAATAAAAGATGTAATTCCCAGTGGCATTTAGTGTCAAGTCTACTTCTACCAACAGCTAGAATCCTGTCCCAATTTGTTTAGTTAATCGTGCAGTCACTTGAAGTAGTGCATCAAATCTCTTGCTTTCCCATTTGTTTCCTTTTACATTTATTTAGTTTCATGAGATCTGAGAATGAGAATCATGTAATTAAAGGCTTGTGCTGATAGCCTACCAGCTGCAACATTCTTCAACAACATTATTTACATTCAAATATAGGTCCTACATTTAGATTTTCTTTCTTTCTTTTAAAAAATATTTTTAGATCCCTCCCCCCCCCCCAAAAAAACTCCTAGATATCTTGAGATTGCATCAAAGGCTAGCCTCTGTTGTTATGGTCACAATGGTGACATATTAGTTGAAAAGAGCATCTGTTCCGTTTATCTAGCACCTTGCATATTATTTATGGAATCAATTAAAACAGATCAGTGGCAGTCTGAAGCAGTTTGGCAAGGTAGAATATTAACCTTGCTGAATTTAGTAGTTCACACGCGCAGTAACATTTCTTATTCTGTCATCATTTAGTTAGTCAGCATGTAATGACTTAAAGCTGAATATGAATAATTTATCCTTTGAAAAGTATTGTGACTGAGGTAACTGTGGCTGCTAGTATGGAAGTTCTGTTTGTGATGAATAACCAGAGATGGCTTATTGGCACATGTAAGGCATCATGATGCTACAGTTAATAGCCCTATCCATGCAGTCAAAAGCCCAGTTCCATTCCTCTGTCAACACAGCGAACAAGGCCCTACATATGAGTGACTAGGACTAATGACAAATGAATATGAATAGGTGCCTTTAAATTTTTACCTAAAGATGCTTTGAATGTGTCCAGTTATTGTAGACTTGTTGTCTACTGCCATATTTTGAAGACTGCATTGTATCACTGCTTTACTGTTGGGTCAAGATAGAGGCAAAGCAGATGTTGAGCAGTTCTGCCTTCTTTCCGTCATCCAACAGCATTCCTCTCTTCTCCACACAGAGGACCTACTGATTGCTTGTCCTTCTTGTTTTGAACATAGCCAAAGAAACCCCTTTAACTGTTTTTAACCTGTCTTGCAAGCCTGAGCTCATTCTGAGCTTTAGCCAGCCTGCTCTTCACCCTGCAACTATTGGCTAAGTCAGCAGAGCATCTTAATCTCAGGTTTGTGGATGTGAAATCCACACTGGGGAAAAGATCCCTGCATTTCAGGAAGTTGGACTAGATGGCCCTCATGGTCTCTTCTACTCCATGATTCTATTATTCTTTCTTAATTTCTCCTTTCTTCTATTTCGTATACATTCCCATCTTACATCTCAGTTCATCTGTAAGCTCGTTATTCAGCCACATCAGTTTCTTTAGGTGCCTCTCACTTTTCTTTCTTGTTGGAATTGTCTGCCTTTGTGCCTTCAATATTTCACCTTTCAGAAACTCCCATCCATCTTCAACTCCCTTGTCTCTGAGTATTTCTTAGAGTCCAGAGTGCATGTCTGACTACACTCAGCTTTCCCTTGTCTGGGTATACTGAAACCCAAGAGGACATGATCACTTGCTCTCAATGTTCTCCGTACTTTCACTTCACCAGTCAGTTCCTCCTGACAGATGTGGGGAGGCTAATATTCTTGCACTCTGGGTACAAGCAGCAGTAGTGAAAGCAGGTGGAAACAGACTGGGAGTGTGATCCTTTTCCGCAGCCACCAACAGCAGGAACAGCTGCCACTACCAACTGGTTCCTGCTTCAGGCAGCTGAATGAATGAAATTGTTCAGCCATTTTGTTTGTTTTCAACTATACAATGTTTAGTTTCTGTTTACACTGTATCCTGCTTTGCAAAGAAGGAAAGAAAGAAAGAAATTATAGGAAACAGAGCAAAACTATACAGTCTTCTGATTGGCTAATGAATTAGGAACAGTGTATATAAGTGACACTTGGAAGCAACATAAAAGAAGTATTTGCTGGATCAGGCCAATGGGCCATTTAGTCCAGCAGCTTGTTCTCATGGGGAAACTTAAAAGCAGGATTCAAGCAAAATAGCACTCTCCCCTCCTGAGGTATCTAGTCAGGGGCATATGAAGTGGGGAGCAGAGGGGGCGGGTCTCCCTGGGTGCCACTCTGGGGGAGGGTGACAAGATGGCCCCTGCCTACCCCCAGCAGTAGAGTGGCCGAGGGCGCACACAGTCCATACAGGCTGCCACTCTTGCATGCCGTCCACACGAGCGTCTGTACAGGCTGCCTCTCGCACGGCAACTGTACGGTATGCCGAACATGCACACTCAGTATGGGCTGCCCCACCCCGGGTGCCGGAGAGGGTTCCTCCGCCACTGTTTCTAGCAACTGGCATTCAGAAGCATTGCTGCCTCCAATAGCCAGGATGGAAAGTACGGCAGGGGATTTAGATTCCAGGGTTGGAAGCTGCACCATCTATAGACTAGGATGAGCTGAAAGAAATTTCTTTATTGCTAAGACTTGGCTAAAGCATGGAAATGGTTTAGACAAGGTTTGTAAGAATGTCTTTCCCTCTGCTATTTTCCACATTGCTCTTAAACTGCTGAAACAATTGCAAATCCCCCACCCTAAAAATTAAAAAACTTCCATCTGGATAGAAGGTTTCGAATCCTTCAGTAAAATTGGAGTTTATTATTGGCTAGGCATTGGCCTGGTGTTTTGATCTTCAGTCATTACCATGTCTGATTTTTAGTGAGGTAGCTGGGATTAATATCAGAATTACAGATTATAGATGGCTGCTTCAGTGAAAGCAGTCAGGAAATAAAGATGTTCATTAGGTGGCACTAATAAGAACCACAGGAGTGGTTATGCTTCCTAGAGTTCTTGGCTCCTTTCCTTCTCCCAGCGAAGGCTACTGCCTGTACCACATAAAAGGAGTTTCCCTCTTGGACCTATTTTTTCATATTTGCCATGGAATGCCACATCATGATGATTACATAATTAAATAATTAATCATGTCCTCATAAGAAAAGGACTCCACTATTATTGAACTCACTAGTATAATGATTGTCTACAGATCTTACCTATAATATTTGGCTTGGAGTATTATCTTGGTATTTTAATTATTATTCTTCAACTGTAATGTTGCTCATATTTAATATTAGCATTTTATTATGTTTCACCATCACGGAGTCATTTTTTATACCAATGTTATTCCCTCGTGGATACTGTCCATTTAACTAAATCTCTGGCAGAAATTGCAGCTTCAATTTCATGATGAGATGACATTTATTTAAGTATCATTTGCTTCAGTACAAGAGGTTTTATCCAAAGATGACCAGAGTTTTATAATAGCTAGGAATTAAATATGAGAAAAAAGCAATTACAGCAAACTGATTTAAATGTTTCATCCATTAGTTTGTTAAAGTAAGTAAATTGTGCATCATCCTTCTGAGTGAAGTGAAACAGCACCAACTGATTAATCAACAAGTGTGTGTGTGAATATAGAAAACATTACTCCTTAACACCAAAATGTCCTCTTCATGAGAATTATTATTACATTCTAACTGCCTCACTTAGAACTTGAGCATATAAAAATTCACAAAGCAGTTTAGAAAGCAAAAATGGACAGAAGTATACACATTTTTTCTGTATGTCTTTGCTTTTTTATATCTGGTATTCACAACGTGATCAACAAATATTTCCCACCATCCATGTATGGTGACACAAATGAAGTTCCTATTTTTGCCTCCCTGACAATTTATGAATTACTTAATTTAGATAATCACTGATAAACACATGGTCTTGGTTACCTTTAAAGATTAGCAATATCTAATTAGTGTATGCCAACCTAGCAGTTCGAAAGCATGTCATGTGCAAGTAGATAAATAGGGACCGCTCCGGCGGGAAGGTAAACGGTGTTTCCGTGTGCTGCTCTGGTTCACCAGAAGCGGCTTAGTCATGCTGGCCACATGACCCGGAAGCTGTCTGCGGACAAATGCCGGCTCCCTCGCCCTATAGAGTGAGATGAGCGCGCAACCCCAGAGTCGGTCACGACTGGACCTAATGGTCAGGGTTCCCTTTACCTTTACCTTTAATTAGTGTATAGATGTGCCACATTGAAAAAGGGAAAGTATTGAATAGATTGAGAAGTGCAAACTGACCCTGAGATGCCTCACTAGTCTTAAGTCCAAGCAGACAGCTTCCATTTTATCAGCATGGTGAGTAGATTTCTCCCATGTTGTGCCTCTTTAGTGTGGCAGTGACCTAGTCACCAACGCAGTGGCTGAGAGGTCCTTGGTACTGGTGAAGGATGCTCTGAGTCTAAGCATCATCACTGAACCAAACACCTCCCAAGCCCAAGCTGGTATAGGTCCCCAGAATGCAGGTGCCTGGAACCCCTGAGCTTGGACCAGAGACTGTAGCTCAGAGAGCATTCAAGACCTCAGTTTAGAAGCTTTCCTCCAAATAAGTTGCTTGTTCTCTGTCCATGGTTCTGAAATATGTGATGCTATTATTCTGCATCTTCAAGGAAACTAACTTTTATTAAACACTGCCTTAAGTAAAAGGGGTCACAATACAAAGAAAATTAAAGCTGCATCAAAATCTGCATGTACTGCAATCCCATCTCCATAACCACTGGCCATGCTGGCTGGGGATGATGGGAGCTGGAGTACAGCATCTGGAGAGCCATAGGTTTCTTATCCTTGATATATGGTAGAATGGTATTATGTCCTACTTTACAAAGGTCAGTCCTCTATTTGAAGGTATCCTCTGATTTAAAGATAAGGACTCATTAAAAAGAAGAAGAGCAGGATGCATTAAGTCACTCATCACCAGTTAGGAGCATCCAGTCAGAAGACTCAGCAGGTCCACAGGTCACCTGATGTCTTCCCCTCTATTTCTATTTAAATTATAAGCATTTTTTCTTAAAATGCCCTTATCTGTAAATTGCCACACGAACATTTATCTCCTCTTTTCTTCTCTCCGCTTCTTATTTTTGGCAATATACAACTGGCTATCCTGGTATACAGCTCTATATTTACTACTACATATTAGTTTCATACTCCCCTATGAAGTACCTTGTGCTGAGAGGAAGTGACTCCCTGTAAGTTTCTTGGCTAAGTAGAAATCTGAACTAGAGTTCCTCACACCTAAATACAAGGCACCCTGCTGGTTTCATGAATGAGTTCCTTCCCAATAAACATTTTTAAAGCCAGTATGTGTGATGTTAATAGTCCGCATGAAAACAATAATCTGTAATATTCAAAAGGTAATATTACTAATCAAGGTGAATGGTTCTTCCCTGCAAAACATTTGGTTCTGTTGTTACCATGTAACATTTCTACAGTTAAATGTAACACACACAACTATGAAAAGCAGTTTCCAAGGAATATATATCTAAAGAAAGATAACAAAAAGCACCACATCTTCTGGGCTTCTGTAGGGAAACAAACGATATTCTCAACCAAGAAGGTAGAGATACTCTGAGCTCCAGAATAAATGAATGCTGGCTAGCTTTGTAAAGCTTTTCTCTTTGGAATGCAGAGATAAAATCCTGGCCAGGATTCCAAAGAGATGGTTTTGGTTTGTTTTTTATAAAGGCCAGTTTTGTTGGAACATAATTCATTTAAAAAATGATTGGCCAACCTGCAGGTTCTCTTGTCTACAGGTAGATTGTATTTACAGTTGTGTCAAGGGAGAGAATATTTCTCACAGGTGGTCATAATTGGTGGTCTGTCACAATAGTTCTGCTGCCTAGGAAATCATTGACACAGTGCGTATTACAGATCCAACATTTTTAAACACAGAAAGAGATTGTTTGTATAAGTAGGGAATTCATACAACTGGTGTACACATTAAAAGCTAAACTGGATCCATATAGAGGATTCAAAATGACTACACACATTAGTGCAATTTCTATATTTTGTGTGAATCCATTATCTGTGTTTTACTTGAAAATGTGTATTTTAGAAATATGTTCATTTACTAAATGGCATTAGTGTAGTGGGGGGTCCTTTGTAGCAGAGAAATAATTATTTACCTCCAAAATACAAAGGGATATTATAACTAGGGGGAGGAAGAATTCCCTGACTTTGTCCTATATGCCTCCTGAGAAGGTAAACCAGTCATGTGAGAATGGTTATTAGCAACATTACTTGATTGTGAGGCTGTTGCTGTCTTTATAATGATCTTCTAATGATGATAATGTCAGGGAACTAAAGAGAAGAAGGTGAGATATTCAATTATAGCTGCAATCAATCTAAGCCAAGCTGTTGCTGATAATTAAAAAAAAAAAGCCCAACATGATTGTGCCGGGCCATTTGGTTACACTTCAAAAGTTAAATAATGACTTTATGGTATTAACTTGACACTGAGAAATAGATTTAAAGTTGAAGATAGGACTACTTAAAGCTCTCAGAGTCAGTTCTCATGTTGTGATTAGCTGTTTATTTCCACTTTCAGTTATGAGGTGCAGCCCTGCATTCCTTGCAAAATAAAACAACATATTTGGGTGCACTTTCAGATTCCATGGTGCTATGCACCCATGTCCTCCCTTCTTCTGTTGGAAGCTGGTCCTCCCTCCAAGTTTACAGTATGAAATAACGCACTGTGGGGCCAAATCATTCTTTTTAAACATCTGCAATCAGCCTGTAGAGAGGATCTTCCCCCCTACTCCATACTGTATGGTGGGGCTGGAGAAGTCAGATTGATTAGTTTGGTCACTCGACAGGTGTGAGAAGGAAAGAGAAGAGGCTGGTACTAATGGTGAGTACTCTGAGGAACTGTCCAGATGAATTGTGATTCCAGAGACTAGCACACAGGGCTGTGGGACTAGTGGTGCATGGAATGGATTATTTGTGACGAAGCCATGTCACCCTCTGAGTTATGAGTCTCCGAGAGAGTGTGGTGCAGAAATGTATCCTTCCTTACCTGAAGGGGGATGGCATGAGAAGAGAATTGAAGTTATGCCCACCTTTGCCTCTTGCAGCATGGGCTTACCCAATAATGTCAAGTCTAGGAGCCTACTTGTTACAGTACATTTCCCACATGTAGGAAATTCTCCTGGGTAGATTGTCAGATCTGGTAGTCAATGTTCTAAGCATTCTTGGAAAACAGTTAAACGAAATTCCCCTGGGTTTTTTAAGACATCTTGGAAAAGCCATACTAATTATGATATAAGACAGCAGTGGGCATCACCTATCACTGTTATTCAGGGCATCCATTTGAATATATGGGTTAAATTATAGGAAAACATTGTGTATATATGCAGTGAATAAATACAAGTAACAGGCCTCGCTGTGCTTAATATTTCAGCTGCAGAATCAATGTATTCACACACACAGAAAACGGCAATTCCAAGGTGACCTCTTATATAGTTGAGTGGTATTTGACATTTGTGTGTTACTGTTGGCTAAATTCTATTATTGACATTGAACTCTTGAGATCTTTGTTCTTAAATTGGTCAACAAATGATTGCTTTTAATGCACACTCCCCCCTTCAAAGTGACATGTTTCTGGTGCTACTATTTCACATTACCAGCTATGAAAATCAATTTATCTGATGCATGGTTGCCACTGATGTATCCCATTTACTAAAATAACTGCTTTGGCTAGGAGCAAACTCTGTACCATTGTACTAGGTTCAGACATGTTTGATCACAGTTCACTTCCCAGACTGCCATGAGTCAAGGAGACTGAAGGTGTGTGTACTTCAGCTGAGGTACATAACTTCAATAATCACTATGTGAGGACAACTGATCCTTCTATCATCAGTATATTGTTTGAATGCTAAACATGCACATCTCTTTTTAAAGAGGATATTGTTCTAATGAACAATGTACATTAGTAATAGATCCAAGCTCTGTTGTCCTGTCAAACATGGCCATGAAGTAGAAAGATAATGGGCACAGCACACATAGAGGCAAAATATCCACAAAAATGCAACATTCAAAGCTAGAACTCTTAAGTGTGTTATATATATATATATATATATATATATATATATATATATATATATAAACTTTCATGTGTTTCAACAATATGTGTGGTGGGACAGATTCTTCCCATTCGGCACATGGATGTGGAAATGTAGTAAACAGACCCCAGCAGTTATTCATTGTCAATCTCATATGATAAGCAAACTCTCATATGGATCCTTTATATAAAAACTTAACATTAATTTGTTTTTAAATGATATTTTCTTGAAGGTAAGGGTTTTAAGGTTTGATCTTTAGTTCTTTGCATTTCTGAGCTACCGGTACAGTGATTCTTAGCTCATACATTTCGGAGCAGTCCAGGTAAAGAAACCAATGGAATCATTGAAGAGTAAATTGAGGATTGCTTGCACAGAAGAGTAAACATGATTAATGCTACAAAACCTCCCATCTGTGATGTCCCCTTCTCCCATCTGTGAGGTTAGTTGAACTCAGAAAATGCTCTGTATATTAGAACAATTCCCCCTTCTGCCTCTTTTAAATGTAGCTCTTGTTTGATATTGGACAATTTTTTACTTCAGTTGCAATGAAACTCTACTTTGGGTGCCTTATTCCTTTACAACGTGTGGATTTATTCCTTCAAGAAAGCAATGCTTTGAGAAAGTTTCTTTTTGTCACTTGCAAGGTTGCTACAGCTTTTAGGAACATCTGTAGTCAATGGGTTGTATCCAATGCTGTGAGCAGTGCTCCACACACACAACTTGACTGTCATTTCCTCTCCTCTCCCTGCACTACCACCACCCCAAATCAAAATGTTTCCAAAATATGCATGCAGACCCACACATATTTTGGTTCATCACTATCCTGAATATATATCTTTCTTCACTGGACATGGACGGGGCTCAATAAAATGGCTATTCCTCTGAGGAAGGCAAATCACCCAGTTTTGAAAAATAATTGCTGTGAGCAGAAAATCTCTGAAAGCAGCAACAACTATAGAAGAATAGAACCAGACACAGTACATGATACAAGAGATAAGCAACTAATTATTGGAATGTGCAATGGGTTCCCAGCAGTGAAAAAGTTATTCAGCCAGTATAACAGAAGCTTATGCTTATCTGCACCTAAGGAAAGAATCTTTTCATATGCTATTATGTTTAATCAACCAAAGAGGTGAGATCTTGGTGACAATCTCCTTGTGAAACTAGTTATACTGAAGGCTAATTCAAAGACTTAAGTTGTCAGGATTGGTTCAATGAAGTGTTACTTTCCCCTCAAATTGGTACTTCTAAAAAACAACCCACATTGCATTAAATGCCCCTTTTAAGTTCTTGTAAAATGACAGATAAGCTTTAAAGAGATTTAACTTACATATACACAAGTTGTTCCAGCATTACTAAATACAGTGGTACCTCAGGTTACATACGCTTCAGGTTACATACGCTTCAGGTTACAGACTCGACTAACCCAGAAATATTACCTCAGGTTAAGAACTTTGCTTCAGGATGAGAACAGAAATCGCACGGCAGCGGCAGCGGGAGGCCCCATTAGCTAAAGTGGTGATCCAGGTTAAGAACAGTTTCAGGTTAAGAACGGACCTCCAGAATGAGTTAAGTTCTTAACCCGAGGTACCACTGTACAACAATGACTGAATGAATTTTATTTTAGATTTTAAGTACTTATATTTGAAGAACTTGTGTATTTCTATTTAAGTTACTCCACTATATGTCTTTTCCCCAGTTCTTTTAGCTTTCCCTTTCCCTTTCTTTTAGTTTATCTGTGTCCTTAGGTCAAAACATTGATAATTCTTCCAATCTGGAACTGAATATATTTCTGTTGAATGCTTACAAGAGGGACATTATTGTCTGTTTCCAAGATAGAAAACAATATCTGCCCATTTCTTTCCTGTTCTCCCCCTCTTCCATTTGTTATCTTCTGAAAAGAATGTACTCACTCAATAGCATTAGGGTTTCTCTTGCCGACAGACCGAAAAGCCAGTGTTTTCATGTTATAGACCAGCCACCCCGAACCTGGCGCCTTCCAGATGTTTTGGACTATAACTCCTGACATCTCTGCCAATTAAACATACTGTCTGGGGCTGGTGAGAGTTGTAGTCCAAAACATCTCGAAGGCAGAAGTTGGAGGTTGTTATAGATCATAAGCTATATAAAGAAAATCCTGAAATAGTTTCTGATTCAGGCTTAAATCATTTCCAGAATTCATTGTGTTCCTTCTATGTCTACAGCTATCTTTCATTTACATAGAGTCTGCTGAAGATGCTTTGGATTAAAATGACAAAGCATCGTGGCACCTAAAAGACTAACAAATTTATTAGGATGGTATAAATTTTAGATTAGGAACATAGGAAGCTGCCTTATTGTATTGTTTACAGACTGTCTGGCAGAAGCTCACCAGGATTTTAGACAGATATCTCTCCTATTCCTCCTACCTGGGGATGCTAGGGATCAAATTTAGAACCTTCTGCATTGCAACAAAGATGTTCTACCACTGAACTACAGCCTTTCTTTTAAACACAAACCTGGAGAACCACTCAAATAACTACATAACGCATATGATGAGCCTGGTGTGATTTTTTTCATTGTGCTGCTGCCTGACTTTATTTATACATATTTCAGATGTGTGCCAATGGCTTGAACAAAATCAGTAGAAAGGAACCAATACGCAATAATGTCTAATGCTTGGCTACAATCCTTCACACACTCTATCCCTGTGGATGAAAACCCTGTGTACAACAGATCATATTCTACAAGGAAATATTATTTTCTCACAGGAAAATGTTGGGTACAAAGCAGGTGGTGATGAATGACCAAAGATAGCAAGGTGTTGGTAAATAAGTTGTCCTAACAAAATTACAGACTTTTATCATGCCATGTGTTAAAGTTTCATTTGATTACTCTCAGAGATCACTCCACATTTTCCCATGAGTGCTGGGTGGATCTACAGTTTTCTTCCACAGTTGGTGGAAAAGTGTTATTAATGAATGAAAGGAACTGAGACCATCAAGACACAGATGACTAGCTGAACCAAACCATGACCCTTCCAACGCAGTGTTCTATTTTCAACAGCTACTAGTCAGATGGTTCTAGAAACTGACAAGCAAGACAGGAAGGAAATAGCCATTCAATGGTACCTGTTCCCAGCCTGCTTCTGAATTTGTTTCTAGTCTGAATTCACTCTGATTTGTCATTTACTGTTGTAACAATTGTTTTCTCAAAATTTCTCTTCTGTACCATTAACCCGAATAAAAACAATATTTTTAAAAAAGAAATCTGTAGATAATTTTCTTTCTTGGGGATAAACCTTTGATATCATGTTCCTGGTGAGCCTTGAGCAGTAACTGGATCTGTGCAAAAAAAAGTCCAACAGCTAGTGCTGTTGGGTTGGAACATGTTGAAAAGGAGATACTGGAACCAAAGACTGATGTTTCTGGGTGACAAAAGCATCTTTCCTTGACCATTCCAAGTCTGACTGAAAACAGAGTGGAGGCTAAAGCAGGCCTTGTTCTCCAAGCATCTTTGTTCCAGTTTGGAGCTGGAACCATTTGCCCATGATAGATGACTGAAGATCACTACAAACCTTTCTCTCTTGTGAATGCATTGCATCTGCTTTCTTCCCCAAGGCCCTGTTCTCTTTCCACTGTGTGCTTTACTAGTTCTGTTAAACAGAAGCTTCTCACAGAGAACAGATTAAGGAGACTTTTTGTTCTTCCATCAGGATGAAAGAGAGAGGGAGAAGGGGAAATAATGTCCCAATGTTAGACAGATGTCTCAATAGATAAGCTCTGGGACAAATTTGAAGCCAATATTTGAGTGTACTTGTGCTTAATGCAGCAAGTATTCACAAAAATACACTGTAATAAGCATATGTTATGTACAAATATGTCACTTGCTCAGGAGAGCTCATTATTTCTTTTGTTCTTTAGGTTTCTAGCACATTCTTCAAGTACATTATCAAAGCACTTTGTAGTAATGTACTTAAAACACATTAAAAACAGTTAAGCTATGAAAGCAGCATGAAAATTTCAAAATTATTGAATTAAACCAGGTGAACAAAAATTAAAACAATGCATCACCTTTTTGTAATGCTATAGAATACCTCAGATTAAAAGTCCCAGTTATCCTACTGGCATCTTCTTCCTACCCTAATAGAAGGTTTGAGTCCACAAGCCATGGTTAGAATGCCTCCATAGCCAAAGACAGTTTTTGAGATAGGCATTTTACCCTTTTATGAGAAGTCTGCACCAAACACATGCTTCAGTCCATGCACCTCTTCAGCACTTTGGAGAAGAGTCTATTGTTCATGCCTACTTTTTAGAGCTCTGTCAAGCTCTACAACAGACTATTCCCACAAATCTACTAACATGGAACATAGGACGCTGCGTTTTACAGAGTCCATGGCTTCAGGCAAGAAGTCCAGCCCTAGCTAGACATGCTGCAGATTGAGCCTAGGATGCTCTACCACTGAGCTACAGCCCTTCCTGCTACCAATAGACTAAGTCAGGTGAGTCTCCTACAAGCTAAGAAAGTCACATGGTTCTCCTATAGAAAATCTGACATTTGATTACACTGAGGCAAATTAAGAAAAATCTTCAGAAAGCCACCCATAGTGCATACAATTCCTCTCAGAATGAAGATGAGATAACTGACAGTCTTCAGAATCCAAGATTGTACACTTATTATATAATAGGAAATAATTCAATAGGATAGGAAAAGGATATACAATGTGTTTCTGTAGCTCAGTAGACTATATGACTGGGTCACATGGGATTCTTATATACTGAAAGAAAAGGGAACTTAACCTTCCACTCAGGTAACTTTCTGCATGCATCACCAATGTGGTAACATATTGCAATACATCACCTATGCATCAACATAGGAATGACCATCTCAGTGCTCTAAAAACACAATGCAACAGATAGGCACTTCACTAAGTAGTCATGTTGTGTATTTCTGCCCTATATGTCTTTGATTCTTTCACTGGAAAAAGGAGACTACTTGCTGTTACAACAAGGAGGTTGAGTCTTTCCTATTTCCTTCTACAGAGATGCCAAGTGGAAACCTTTAACAACTCAAAAGCAACAGATTTTAAGAGTATTATAGTCTGGAGGGTCTAAGCACACAATTCAACTAAATTTGAAATAAGTATTCCCCATGAAGAGGTACCTTGGTAATAATAAAACAGCAGGAACACTGACCACTTCAGTAAATCTACTGGCTATTTGTCCTTTAGTGAAAAGTTCAAGTTTAGGTTGAAGCAGCTGCTTGAGCTCCCAACAGAAGAAGCAATATGTATCAGCATCTATTCAGCAAATCCCTTTCTTTAATAACAACTAATGGATAGTGCTTTCCCCCCTCCACCTTAGGAAGTGATTAATGCAAAATATTGGGGCTGTCATTTTTGGGTCAATTGGAATGGGAATCACAACCAGTAAGTTATAATTAATTGTACTATGCACTGACTCAGCTAGTTTCTCCTAACGATTTTTTTAAATTAAGCATTTCACAAAAGGGAGGCAGGAACATTTCCAGTGAGTAGAGTTAGAGGTATAACATGTGTGTTGCACAGCAGATTAAATTAATGTTTGCCAGGTGTGGTATACAGAAAATGGATAGAGAGAGCATGTCAGGAGCTGAAAGATCCGCAGTTGTTTTCACCCTGTTCACATGACTGGTTACCCAAGTGAGGGCATAAAGGTTGTAGGCGCAATGGGAACTCACTATGTTGCATGGGAAGTTTCACTATGCCATTCAAGATGGCCAGGGAATTGCAAAACATGGGGTGTGGGGTGCCAATAATAGGATGAGGGGAAGAAGTGACACTTCTCTCAGCAATTGGGCACTGGGGTGGTGGTGCAAAGTATGTGAGGTGCATAAGTGTCATGCTCAACAGGAGACTCGCTTTCTTGATGGCATATGGCCCAAAATGGTGTGTTTGTGTGTGTGTGTGTGTGTGTGTGTGTGTTTCTAGAAGAAGAAACAAGGTCTCAAGACTAGATGAGGTGGACTGGCATTGACACAAATGGCTGTCAGGTTTCATGATCATTGTGGCCTTGGTCCTACAAATGCAGTCCTGACACAGTGCAGCATGGGTAAAATATATAGATATCACCAGCCATTCTGGATGCCACTGTGGTGACTAAACTTCACACAATGCATGATCTTGCAGTGTTGGGCACTTAGACATTACTTCCAGTTGTATGGGTCATCTGCATATTCCATGTAAAAACCTTCCAGTTTTTTTCTGATTCTACCCCATGCTCCCCGTGTCATGGTAGAAAATGAACCGGCATGATAAAATGCAGTTCCTAAAATACATCAATAAAATAGTAATGATAATCAGTCAGTTGACTAATATTGGCGAGTCTGCTTTATTTTTCATATGTACCGGTACCACAAAAATGGAGAAATTGTTTAAACTGATATGTTTTCCTGTGTTTTCCTCAGAACTCTTTGGATTCAGTTAAATTTATTTTCTTCCACTTCACACATTTTTAAGACTAGTAATTTATAGAATGAAATATGTTCAAAATATGATTCCTGCCCCACTGCTCGTTCAAATGCCAGAATGCTGAGGGCAACCTTAGTATGGTTAACTTTCTTTGTAGGGGAGAACATTGGAATCTTGTTACAATCTACTTATTGAAAACATTGAGAAAGAATGGCAGGAAAATAGAAGCCAGCACAGGCCATGCAAGGTTCAGGTCCAAAAAGCTTAAAGTTTATCAAACAGCTGGTGCCAAGCCTTTGGTTCCTACTTCCAAGGCAGCCAGTTTGAAACTGCCAATTTTTTCTCTCAAGCAGGATTTTTTTATTTTATTTTTTGTTATAGGTCCAAATACTTTGGGGGTGTGGAGAGAAACTATTCCAGCTACCTAGCTTTTTCCAGCCTTTTAGCAAGATTTATCTATGTATTTTATTTGTGTACATTATATGACCTTTTAAATTTTAATATGATTATGTACACATTGTTTACACATACTGCACACGTTGGCAGTGTTCTTAGACATCCTCTGATTAATCTAATGAATCCCAGAGCCCCCGGGGCTAAATGCTGTATCCAAAATAGGAAACATTCATTAAAGAACATACATTGTATTCTGTGAGGTGTTCAAAAACAATGATCAATTGCCCTACTGCTGTCTATTACTAGACTTACTCTGGATTTCATGAAATAATAGTTGGGGGGTGGATATATCAATCTGGGCAGTGTGGCAACACATAAGAGACTTCAGATATTGGATCTCAGGTGGCCATAGAATGGGATCCATATTTTATCTGGGATAAGGAACAGAGATGTTGTTAAGAACAGCTGGATTTAGACAGTATTTTGGATTGATATTTTGAGTCTCAACTGGTAAATGACAGAAGCAGTCTAACATATCAAATGAGATTTTAGCACACTCTGAAAGGAGGGTAGAGGGAATATTCAGTCATGCAGGGTGGGATCTTTTGCCATGAGTAAAATTGAAACAGGATTCTATCAATGCTTTCAATCTGTGTGGCAAATGCATTGGGACACAGGCAGCTGGTTTAGATACCCCAAAAGGTTTTAGAGAATTGAGCCACATGGAATTAAAGAGATTTCAAAATGGATGAACACAAGTCCTGTCAGAGCCTTCCTAAGCCTTAAAAACAGTTCAGCATTTGGGTAGGATTGAGACTGTGGGGTTTGTTTTTATTCTTTCATAGAGAAGAAAGTGTTGCCTATGATGCTTGCTCCTCCTCCTCCAGTCCTCCGATATATATTTTCCTATAACACCTTACGATTTCTCTGTCCTTGAAAGAAGTTCAGACCTAACATAGTGGGTGCTCAAGGAGTCAAGCAGGTGGACAGAGATGAGCTGTCCATGAACCACCTAAGTAACAGGACCGGAGAGAAAAGGCCAGATGGAAACCTTGAATTACACAGTCCCTGCCAGTAGTGAGTGATGGGGCGGCAGCAGTTCCTGGATCTCTCATCACAATGACTTACTGCAGTTGAGAGTAGGAAGAGCAACGTTGACACAGTGAAAATACAATGGATTGGCTCCACTAGTGCATTTGCAGCACACTGACCACCTCACCCATCTCCCTTCCCATAAGTCACAACAACGTGTGGTGGGAGTTCAGGTAAACAACAATGTCTCACTCCCGACAACTGTGACTGATTCCTGCTTAATTGGCATCTGAAGAACACCATATTTTTTTCAGAAATGACTAGAATTGGGGGTGAACAGTGAGATAACCAATTTGTATAGGGTGGTTAAAACAAAACAACACAAAACAGATTGCAAAGAGCTCCAAAAGGATCATTCCAAGCAAGGTGGATAGGCAATAAAATGGCAAGGGCAACTCATTACAAGCAAGTGCAGAGTGAGGCATGTCTAAATTTCACATCTACACTCATGAGGTCTGAACTGAACTCCCAGTGACTGACTGGGAATGACACATTGGAATATAGCAGATAACTTGATGAAAATGTGAAGCCAAAATGTGGCAGCTGAAAAGAGTGAATTCCATATTAGGGATCTTTAGAAAGCGGATTCAAAATGCTAACTGCCACAGTATACAAATCTATGGTGTGATCACACCTGGAACTGTGTGTACAGTTCTGGTTGCCTCATCTCTAAAAGGGTGCTGTAGAGTTGGAAAAGATGCAGAGAAGGGCAACCAAACTGATCCAGGAAAGAGTGCAGCATTGGGGGCTTTTTAGTTTAAGTTAAAATGTGAGTGAATGGGGACCTGATAGAGGTGTATAAAATGTGTATAAAATTGTGTGAATATGGGTATGATCTCTTATAAGTGGGGAGATGGTCGTTGCACTCAAGTCCTGCTTTTGAGCTTTCCATAGGTTAGCAGCTGTGAGAAAAGAATGCTGGACTAGATGGACCTCAATCTGATCCAGGAGGACTGTTTCTTGTATTCTGTGTCTGCAGTGTAGGAGGACAGTAGGTTCCTCCTACGGCAAGTTGTCATGGTGGTGTAGAGGGTAATAACTGTGGTTCTCCTTCTAGAGACCTTGGGACCTTACACAGCCATATAAGAGCCGCTTCATTCCCTTGAGGGTGAGTTCAGTGATAATAACCCAGATACAATGTGCACACAGTGAGCAGACCTACATATATGTATGTCCAGCCTTCCATATAAGGCATGTGATGGGCAAATGCATCTGTGCATATGATGTCCTGGTTTCTCTCCTTCCATTCTCTTCTTGAAGGCACAAAGAGCTTAGCAAGCGTATGCATATATGCCATCAATTTCTTCAGGTTACTCATTTCCCATAAAGTCTAACCTTTGACACATATTTTATTCAGTGTTAAGTGCAGACCCTCCTAGTGTCCCAGTTTTCAGATTTAGAGAGGCCATACAGGTTTCTGATTTGATCCTGGAATGTCCTGCTTTTCCTTAGGATGTCCCTATTTTCACTGGAGAAATATTGGAGGGTATGGAGTTATCCAACCCCCAAGCCATCTGAAGGCAATCCTGTGTGTGTGTGTGTGTGTGTGTGTGTGTGTGATGTTTTATTATGTTTTTATATATGTTGGAAGCTGCCCAGAGTGACCAGTAAGACGTATGGGGGTATAAATAGTAAAATTATCATTATGGAATGGGACGTCCCTATTTGCATCGGAGAAATGTTGGAGGGTATGTAAGCAGTTCAAAATATTTCACTTGAAAACAGAAAGAAACTAAACCAGCTTCTCCACCTTCTTAAGCAATAACATATTAAAACATGCACTGACATGTGCTAAACAGAAGCAGTTCATAAAGAAATCCTGCTTAGCCATGTACAAAGAGTCAGACTTTGCAGCTGTGAACAATATAGGCATGACTGCATTTTACCACATTTGTTTGTAAAAAAAAGGGGGGGGTGTCTTTCAGTAGATGCTGAGGGTTTTCACTGCCAGCTAGCATAGAAAAAGGAATGGGCATGAAATCTTAATCTCCCAAATGTTTCATTTGGTAGCCTAATCCCCTTTCAGATGTCAAATGACCTGAGATAAGCAATGTCCAGCCACACACAAAAACTGATTCCAAGTGGATGATTAGTTAGAATTATCCCCTTCTATTTCTGAATGAACCTTTGAAATTAGATACATCCTTTGAATAAATATGATAATGAGGGGCTCCTTGCTTGAGATTGCCAGAGACAAAGGAAAGTTCCTCTAAAAGCACACAGACATGTGAAAAATGAACTCGTTCCCACAGTTTGCTAAGGAGATATTAAATGAAAGAACTGTTTGTAGATTATTTCTAGTACATAGAACAGAATTCATTTGTCTTATTTTTTAAAGGGGCTTTTATTGAAAAAGAATACACTGAAATTAAGATCTTAAAAACACTACTGAGGTGCCTTACAAAAGCACCAAATGATTGAAGGCTGACTGCCTTCTTTCTGTGTTCATGATTGTATTATGTCTTCTTATAATTAAATGTGTAGCTGATTAATGCTTTGCTGGGTTATCATAAACTGTGGAAAACATTGAATTAAAAAGTGCATGCAATTATATGGATGAACTGATAGCATTTGTTACATTTTGATGGCACACCCATACCAGGACAAACAGCTAAAGCTATTTAACTTTTATGGAGGGTAGGGGAATCAACCTGAATGACAAAGCTAGCACCTTGATGACTTTACAGGTATTTTCATAATAGAGCATATTATGAAAATGATTTTGTGCCGCCCACAATGTATCTTTAAGCCTTAGTAGCACATTGGGGAATTCTTTCCTTATAACAGGAGTGGGAATAAAAGAAGCCCAGAATGTCACAAGATTTATCAAGGCTATTTCTGTCAGGAATAGTTTTTCATGCAAGTGTTATGATTTGGCATTTGTGGTGGTCATTCTGAGGCTGCTGAAAAGCAAGGAAATTGCCATCCATTAAAGTATTTATTTTTCAGGAGCATTAGGAGCCATTTTTTCCAATTTTATGAGTTCTTGCCATTTAAAAAAATAATGTGGACAATGTTTTGCTTTTACTGTATCATTAAAAGTGATCCCCCCCCCCCTCCCACCCCAGGCAAGATCATTTTCATTCAACTTGCAACAACATTGTGAGCTAGGTCATTTCATTCATTCATTCATTTAATCAATGTATTTATATTACACTTTTTTCTGGGGGTACACAGGGGTACACATACCCCTAAACATTTTGTGAATCTTTGTACTTTTGTCCATTTACTGTATTTATTTTTCCTGATTTGAACTATAAAATGGTGTTTTTCTTGAGTCAAAATGAGAGTACCCCAAATCATTTTTTAAGGAAAAAAGCACTGTTACACTTAATGCTTCAGACAGTCTTAAGTGAACACATACACATATATCACACATATTTAAAATAAACAATGAATATGAGAAACTGCAATACAGTACAATGCAATATTAAATAAAACCACAATACATATATTAGAGAGAGCCTCCCTCTTATAAAGGCACGTCCTGACTCACAAGCTACTACACATCGTACTCAAATTCTGAGTTGCATCTACTACACAAATCATAGGGAAGAATTCAATATAGATCTCAGGAGATAATTTCCCGGACATAGCAAGAATATGGCAGTCAGAAGCAGTGTCTGGGCGGAAACCGCTTGAATGTCTGGGAAAATTCGGACGCATGGCAAGATTTTGTTGAATTCACCTTTTGAAAAACGGCAGTCCTAGCATAAAATGCAATCATTTCAGCTTGTTGGACAAAATGATCTCCCCTCTCCTGTTCCAACACACTGATCCAGAGCCTCCTCCAAACCCTCTCCCCCAAGCCAATGGGGGCAGCATGGAAAGTACATAGGAAAAGGAGAGGAGGGAAATCTATATTGCACAAGGGGAAGACCTTTCACTGGCTTCTGCTAGCAGAACTCCTTAGCTGAATCTGGCCCTTACAATATCTACTATTCAATATTGCTCCCCCTACTCTACTCCCACATCTCCCACACCTTGACTAAGGCACACAAACACACCATCCGTCCAATCACTCCAATATTTCTCACTCAATCACGAACCACTATCACCAGCAATTCATTTCAGTCAATGAAAATGCACTGCAAAAACCTAGGAGACAATGAGAGCATTCACTGCCATTTCAGTATAAATAACAACACAGCACAATACAATTGCCACACAAGTGCACTGTTCCCAGTAGCAAACTGGCTCTCAGCCAGGCTACTGGCTCTCAGCCAGGCTACTGGCTCTCAGCCGAGAGTATCATCCAAGGATGGATGGAACTGCACACATACCCCTTCCTGGTACTCCTTCCTCTCAATAAGGAGCACCCTCAGACAATTCAAGCCACACAAGAGGCATCCGCACAGAACCCCACCCTTGAAGTAGACACTCATCACAATCCCAACACCCCTTGCCTCATCAATGCTGGTTTTGTAGTTCTCTGGCCACAAGCAACATCTGGATCCACTTACTTCCTCCACAGTTCTTCCCCAACTAGATAGCTTGCAGGACCCGCAGGGCTAAGAGAGAGTGAGGAGGGCAGATGCTCTCATCTCCCGCACCCCATACTCCACACCACCTGTCTAGAAGTGTCTCTGTGAGGGAAGCAAACCCCTGCATACGAGACGTTGAGGTAAAGGGATATAGTATTGGTACTGCGGTAGGAGACAGTTATGTTACCAGGCCCACAGGATCCAAACATGATGAGGTGAGTTGGGACCACAACCTGGACAATGAATGTAAGGGTTGTGGAGCATAGGCCAAGAATGCTTGATGTGATCAGGAACTATGGGTGAAAGTCTGTTTGTTTCCATATATATATATATGCTAATGCTTTATACATTTTTGCACGTGAAACTGTAGAATCATGTGGCAACTAATGGAAGGAATGGAATAGCATATGGCTTTGAAACAAAAGCACCATAGTAGGTTTGTAGGTGTTTTGACAATCATATCTTCCCATGTATATAGCATGCCTTATAGCATACATTTGTTGACCATTTTCTTAGATAGATCCATATTCACTCAACGGTTTAATGATGCAGAGTGTCAGAAATCTAGCAGTGTGGTACCGTTTGTTTTGTTTTTTTATTTTGAAATAAGTATGAAAAGATACTGTTAACTAACAGTGCAATCCAGTTCATAACTACTCAGAGGCAAACCCTAATGAGTTTACTGGGACACACTCTTAGGTAAATGAGTATGGATTGTAGCCTGAGTCTGAATTTCACTTGTTTTGAGGCTTTATTAAGTAAGTTTTTTAAAAAAGCAATCTGTATTTGAGCATCTGATATTTCCTAGTAAAAAAACAAGTAGGAAGGTTTTTTTAAAAAAATAAAAATCTTAATCTCAATAAATGTACCCTCCAAGCCCCCAGCATGCTAATGCGTTTTCAACATGCAAAACAGATTTTTATATAGGGATCACTGCATGGAGATCCCCTGCCTTCCAAGGCACATGGAATAAATCATAAAAATATGCTAACATGCCAAATCAAAGTAAATATCTCGAAGCAAGAGCTCTTTGTTCTGAAAGCTAGAGGAAGATATGTTTTTTCTTCTTCAAAAAACGGTGAATAATAATTTTGAGATGTAGGTCACATTCCTGTTCCACTACAATTGGCCCTGGCAGTAAAAGATACTGAGATGCAGCTACGGGGAACACAAATACCTATTCTAGAACTGATGTAAATAATATATAACTTCTAGTTATTATGTAAAGCACATTTTTATAAAAAATTAAAATATCGTTTTTATATGAAGGCTTTGCAAGCTTAGGAGTTAAAATGTAGCATCCTTCTTCATGAATATAAAATAGATTAAAAGGGAAGTGTAAAGTAAGATTTACTGTGCAGTCTAAACTGCAGATACATCAAGCTGGGAAGGGTGGCATATCGGTAGGGGCAGAGAAGGGGGGCTGAACAGGGCCTACACTAGTTAAGTCCCAACCTCCCAGAGTAAACTTCTACATCTACTGGCAGGCTGGAGATAGCATAAATGCCAAAAAGGGGTGTGCCAGGGGTGGGGAAGGTGCAGGATGCGGTAAGGTTGGGCTACACCACATTCAAACCCTACTCAGTTCAAGATCCCACATCAACAAGACAGAAATTACGCTAGTCAATTGGATTCTATATGTCAAAAAGCTCCATAGAATTCAACGGAATAAGTTTGATTGTGGAAGCACACCTGCTGGTCACACCCACACCAGCCTGAAAGTGATCTCTGGAAGCAGCTTAAACACTAAAGAACCAGAGTGCACCACCACCAGGTTATAAACTGCAGGATCCAACATCAGTTCAAATGCTGCCTCTTGTGGCATGTTGCAACATGAACTCCTCATACTTTGCATCCTGGAGGGGACTCGGAGCACCATGATGAATGGTACTTTGCACAGAGGGTAGCACCCTGAACAAATGTCAAGTGGCAATGAAGTCTTGACCTGGACCAATCAAGTCATGATGTACCCAGATTATGTATGAACATGATGTATCCAGAACCATTGCCCTTTGGTTCTCCAAGACTAATGTCTACACCCAATAGGACACCCCTCCCCCAGTTAAGTGTGCACGCCTTTTCAGCTGAAGAAGTCAATGCCCCTCCTTCATGAAAGTTCATGTTTGCCTAGATCTTTTCCTTTCATCCTTTTGGGTACCCATGTAGATGCTCACCAAAGATACCTTCTCACCCTAATGTTAGACAAATAAATTATCCCGGACAACTGGCTAGTCGTTGCATTATCCATCGTAAATATTATTGCTTGTGTAGGGTTGCTCCAGAATGGTTAATGCCAAGAAGGATTCAGTTCCTGCTGCTATTACAGCTAATGCAATGCTATGCTGTCTTTCGTGTTTGTGCTTTTCGTGTCATGCTTTTCAAGACCCATATTCCTTAATCCTGTTCAAGAGATACAAGTACCATTCATGAATATGAATAAAAAATATGTGGTGTTTCTCCAGGTTGAGAATAATTTCTTTATCTTGCACCTCATTATTTGACAATACTTTTGAGCTAAGGCCGTAACCTGCGCCATAGCCACCAATCTCATAACTTTACAACCCATTCCCAACATATTTCTCTTCTCATCCCCCCATTATTATTTTATCAGTATTCTCAACCTGAGGCGCTGCTGTATCCATCAATTTATTCTGCTCACTCAACATCACTATAACAGGTCCATCTGTAACTACTGTAGTGACCCAAAAGATTTTTCCACCTCTGATTTTATATGAATAACTGCTGTGAGTAGATGTATTGATTTTCTTCGGATGCCAATGGACAGCCTATTACCAACTTCTGATAGATAATTTTGGAGAACAACTTATGTTTCTTTGTACACTACTTCAGTGCCAATAATATACATCGTGCTAACCTAAACTAAATGGATTCCATGCTAGATCAGCATAACATACATTTATCTAGGACAAGTGTTGCCTACTTGAACCAGAATTGCAGGAACAAATCCCTCCACTTTTGCAAAAAGCTCCTTCATGTGTAACTATCCCTCAGAGCAGTGAATTTTGACATCCAGCCATGCATAATGATTTCATTTCTGTGTTAGGTATATCACTGGCTACATTCCCTAATACATGCTGAGTTTCTCTATCTTTCCCCCCACTTTTTTTCTTTTTAAAGAAGCTTTAGTAGATGTAAGTTGAAAAAATTATACTGAAGCCTGCTTAGTGTGAGCAGATTCCTGCCAGGGCTTTTCATATGACTGGAATATCTTCCCCCTTTCCCCTTTAAACCCAATCCAGATTTCTACTGCTACTATTGCTGTGTTTCTTCCATCTCCAATAAGACATAAAATTCTGCTTCAAAAAATTTAAGGAGTATTTGATGTACTACCAACTGTGCATGTAGGAAAGATCTGGGAGTGCTTCACCACTTTGACAGCCCCATTTTGGGACTGTGAAGGTGGTTAGATGCCAGAGCCGGTCCGCTACATTTTGGCACCTGAGGCGAAACACAAAATGTGCTCTCCATGCAACCCAACAATGACATTTTCCATGTGTCTACAGCACCAAGCACTCACCAGCAATAATGACAGTATTTTTGCAATTATAATAAAGAAAGAGGAATATTTACACATTTGTACAGTTCCAAGCACTCGCCAGCTCCCATGGCCAATTAGACAGGGATGACATGACACTGAAGAGCCAGTGTGGTGTAGTGGTTAGAGTGATGGACTAGGGCCCGAAAGACAAGAGGTCCCCACTCGGTTATGAAAGTCACTGGGTGACCTTGGGCCTGTCTCTCTCGAATGAATGAATGAGCAAGGAAATGGGCAGGCAAGGAAGGAGAAGCTGGCAAGCCTATTTGCCAAGGCTGCCTGGGTGGCCTTGGCAAATACATAGGCTATGAGAGCAGCAAGCCTATTCGCTGAGGCCACACGGAGAGGAGCAGCACTGGGAGAAGGAGCAAGACGGGAAAAAGCCACTGCCCTGCCACTGCCTTACACAGCAATTATAGCACTGCCGCCATGTAAAGCAGAGACAGGCCAGCAGCTTCCTCTTCCCCAGCGCTGCCCCTCTCAGGTGCTGCCCGAGGCAGCTGCTTCCCCCTGCTTCATTAGTGGGCTGACACTGGTAGATGTTTCACGCAATTGCAGGCTAAACAAATGCTTATAATTTTTAGGAGTGAATGACTTCCAGTTTCATCAGTACATTAGTCAGTTTCAATGGATTCTTTGTTTTGTTTGCCTTTTGCGGTGAAGTCAAACTGTAATAATAATAATAATAATAATAATAATAATAATAATAATAATTTATTTATACCCCGCAGATCTGGCTGGGTTTCCCCAGACACTCTGGGTGGCTTCCAACAGATTAAAAACAGAAGAAAATATCAATATCCCTAAGCAGGGGAAGTTGTGGTGCCTGCTATTGCTGTAGAGACTGATACGGGAGAGTTACAATTGGAGCAAGTGAAGGAGTCTGGTTGGGTTGCAGCAGAGGCACTATGGCATTTCTTCTCCCTGTGCTCCTCTCAGTGGTCATTCCTCCTCTGGTCACTGCTATGGATCTACGATCAGAGATGGCTTTAGGGTAGCATGGCTAGTTTGTCTGCACTGGGCCCTGAGTTGTAGGGCGCACCACAACAATGCCATAGAACAGAGGGTAAGAGGCGGGGGGTGCTGAATTTTAGCATCACACGGAGTGCCACTGAAATCTGAGAGTCCAAAGTCCGCCACTGCTATGATATGTAGAAGATCTGGGATTTAGGACACAGCAGAGAATTCTGAAATAGTTGAGGACAGTTATCTCTTTTCTGTATATGTAATCAAATCTGAAGTGGGAAATCAAAGATACGTGCAAGGAGCTAAAGGAGCCAAATAATCTCATTTCAATAATTCTTAGTTTTAAAATAAAGTCTGTATCCAGGTTATGTAAGGAAATTTGCTTGAACTTCAATATATTAAAAGAAAGGACAAGGATATAAATTATGAGGAATAATTTCCCTAGTCGAATGTGCTGCATGATAGAAGGAAGGAAACTAAAGGACATGCAGAGAGTAAAGAACTAGGGAGAGGCAAAGAGAGGAAAATATGGTTTCCGTTGGGGAGTGGCCATCACTCAGTGACATGGCATCTTCTTTCCATGCAGAAAGTTTCAGGTACCACCCCCACCATCTCCAGGTGGGGCTAGGAATGTCCTGTCTGAAACCTGAGAGTGCTGTTGCCAATCAGTGTAGACAATATTGGATTGACCAGTGGGTCTGACTCAATATATAAGGCAGCTTGCTATGTTCCTAAAGCTTTTCTCAAAGAAAGCCAGCTTTTGTCTGGTCTAAAAGGAGATTAGTTGCTGAGGCAAGTGCTCTATTTCCTAGGAAGGAGCAGAGGCCAAAGATTGCTAAAGATCCATGCCATTATTGATGATCACCTCATTTCCAGATGAGTAGTCAAGTCAAAACATGATATAGTTCTATGAAAGCTGGGTAGACTATCTATAGATACTCTTCAGTTGTGCTCCAGAAAGCTTAATCTGTCACTCTTACAAAAGTATATATTTTAGTCCAAAGAAATCAGCAGTTTCCTACTAAACGTCAATGCATCACCAAGGATTTACAGCAATCATTTATAAGCAGATGGCACACATAAATTTCTTGACTGCAGCCAATAGATTCCACTTGGTTCTGGTCTTCTTTTTCTTAACACTCTTGCTGCTGCTTTCAGTGGTAGGATAGGAGACGCCATTGTCAGAATTGTGACTTGTTTCAGCTGACACTGGCAGCTCAGGAATGCTTTAAGAATAGCCCCCAGCTATCCTCAGCCAAGGCCGAGCCACTGTCAATATTCTGTCAGTCTTCATTATGCCAGTGGGGAGGGGACCTTTTTTCAGAAATTAAATTGCTCATTGAAGAAGAAAACAGAACTTTTAGAACTTGCTGTTCCCTTAAACTTACCTTACCTTTTCAGCTATCTCTAGTGAACAAATTAGCCTATTTTTGTTTTAGATGTACAGTTGTATCCTGGTTTTCGAACAGCTTAGTTCTTGAACGTTTTGGCTCCTGAAAGCCGCAAACATGGAAGTGACTGTTCCGGTTTGAAAACTATTTTTGGAAGCCAAACATCCAACGGAGCTTCCATGGCTTCTGATTGGCTGCAGGAGTTTCCTGCAGCTAATCAGAAGCCACACTTTGGTTTCTGAACATGTTGGAATCCGTTTGACTTCCAAGGTACGACTGTACTCACTCTTTTTGTGAATTTTTAAAAACAAGCCTGAACCATTTCCATTTTTATTGTACTATTTTTGAAACATTTTTGTTAAATTTATATACATTGCATTTTTGTACTATTTCTCCCACCAATTTTTATTTGCTTCATAAAATTTATACACCACTTGACTGTAAAAAAAATCAACAACTTACAAAGCAGTTTACAAAAGATCGAACGATAAGATCAAGACAACTTTACAACTCTACTTTAAAACTTGCAAAAGTTAAAATAATAAAACAGATTAAGATTACCTCAACTTTCTAAGCATCTGGGCAGGCTTGTCTAAACAGAACTATTTTTGGCAGGTGCCATTTTGTATGCTTTTCTAAAATCAAGACTGCACCACAAAATTCAGAGAAGTGTGTAATCTAATTGAAAATGACATTCTTATCCACACATTAATGTAGGACTGATGAATTAAGTTGGTTTGCTTTAAAACGCAGAATTTAACCAATTTCTCCTCCATCCTTAGCTTTCTCTCTCAATGAGTCTCACACCAACCTGATGTTTGGAGGATAGCTCTGGTTGGTTTTTCATGCAGATGCTTATATCCTGCAGCTGTATGCAAGAATCAAGGTCAATCAAGGTGAATGGATAATAAAGGAACAAAAGGAAATTTTCTTTTTCCTTCTCTCTCTCTCTCTCTCTCTCTCTCTCTCTCTCTCACACACACACACACACACACACAGATAACGAAGCCAGAGAATCTGCCTGATGGATCTAGGCATTTATCTAAGATCAGCCTGTTCCTCCAGCATGACCAAATTTGCCTCATCTGATGAAGGAAGAAGCCTCATGAGACTTACTCCTGAGGTGAGGAGGTGAGAGGTAGAGTGACATGGCCTGCTCAGGCCATCAGCTTGGAGAGAAAAGTCACAATAATTCTTCTAGGTTGCAGTATTTCCCGGGGATGAAGATGGGAACATATACAATGCAGATAACATTTTGTCAAAGTAATGCTGAAGTACATTTTGCTTCTGGGAAATCCTGATTAACATCCATTCCACAAATGAGGTCAGTGCTTGGAGTTAATAAGTATGGATTATGAACTCAGATTCAATGTTAAATAATTCCAGCAAATAAACATATATTTAAATAAGCTAATCTCTTTTTTCCCCTTCTTTTTAATTTTAATTATAGAATTAGGGTTTCCAGTTTACATTATTGCAAGACACTGAGTGCATATAAAAATATTTATAGCTGACTTGACATAGGAAAGTAGTTCCACCCTTGTCTATCTCTAGAGCCACAAACCAATTACAGGAAGAAAAATATGGAAAGAAAAAAATCCCATGCTAGAAAGATTAAACAAAAATCTTCATCAGAAGAGCAATGAAAAGAATAACAATCTACTTGCGGAGGAAATAGGCTCCACTTCCAAGTCAGGAAAAGATGCCTATTGAGAATATAAATAAGGGAAATCAAATACCTCCAGATGTATCTGAAGAACTGTTTTGTCTTCACAGATAATTAAGCTTGTGTGTGTGTGTGTGTGTGTTTGTTGTATTGAAATAATAATGAATCCATGACTAATGACAATGATAACGTCGATGCTCAGAAATTGTGAACCCCTTCTCTGGTGGAAGAATATGCATATATTCACGGCATGAAAAAAAGACTAATGAAGCAGTAAAAAGACAGGAGAAACATAATCGCAAAGGAATTAATGGATAATATTTGATAGCAATAAAACTGAAATGCTTGGCAGGGCTTGAGGTAGAAACAGTGGACAAGGTTAAGCAATTTCAGTTGAACTTCAAGTGTCACATTGCTTAAAGAAAGCATCAACCTATTATGCAACTTGCAATGTGGAGTTGCAATTGTAAGCACTAAAAGAGGTTCAGGTTTGATCTCTGGCGTTTTCAGTGAAAAGGTGAGAGGGATTTTCCTCTACCTGAAACAATGAAGAACCACTACCAATCAGATCAGGCAATATAGGACAAGATGGATAAATTGTCTGCTTGGTATAAGGAATGCTTATGTTCCTAATTTTCTCTCTAAATTAGGCAATTGAGTATTTTGTGTTAATGCTGACTGAGTGTGTTGCTGTTTTTCTTCTTGTTTTAGCTGACTGATTATTAGAAGTGGAGGAGAATGCTGTTTCGAATGTATTTATACATGGGCTTTTATGATCTAAGAAGTAAAGCGAGGTATGGAGCCAGAGGCGTAGGAAGGTCAGGTGGTACCCGGTGCGGAAAATTTCTTGTCACCCTGCCCCCCTCCACATTGATTTTTATTTTATTTTTGCCTGCAAAACTGGTTTCACGTTATTTCATATTTTCTTACAAAGGAATGTGGATTCTGGGCCTCTGATAACAAGTAGGCGACTAAGGACCGATACTTAAATCTACAGGATGGATTGTGTTATTTTATTTATATTTATTGTTTATTTATTTAATATAATTTATTTTAAAAAACCTGCAAAGTGGTTTACCAAACCAAAAAACAAAAAAAGACCACAGCAGTAAAATCAAGAAAAATTAACAATCCTACCTTACAACATACAAAAGCTAAAATATTAAAATTAAAATTACTTCAACTTCCTAAGCATCTAGGTATGCTTGCCTAAAAAGGAATGCTTTTAGCAGGTGCCCAAAAAGAGTCAAACAAAGGCACGTGCTTTGTTGCAATAGGCGGGGAGTTCCAAAGTGCAGGTGCTGTCATATTAAACAATGCAGCACAGATATTATGTGGAACCTGTAGTAGTGCTTGAAACTACTGAAGGGGGGGCGTTATTTAATGTGATTTCAGCATGCTCTGTATTATCTGAAAAGGAAAACATTTATTTAAAAAACAGGACTGCACAGCAGCAATCTAGTCTCATCATGACCAGTGGGACTTATTCCCAAGCCAACGGTGCATAAGATGGGCTGCAATCCTATGCACCCCTTGCATCCAACTTGTATCTAAAACTCTGCACAATCCTGCACCAGAGAATTGTTGGAAGGGACCCCTGAGGGTCATCTAGCCAAACCCCTGGGGCAATGCAGGAATCTCAACTAGACCATCCCTGACCGATGGCCATCCTTCTTCTGTTATTCCCCTCAGCCAGGACACACAACGGATAAAGACAACAACGGAGACTGGAGGTGGGGGAGGGAAGCACAGCGGAGGGTAGGGCAGTAGGGCAGCGCTTCATAACAAACTTTTTTTGAAAATGCCTGCTCCAAAGGTTTTATCTTACTTAACTAGGGATTATGTAGCTATATCTGAAATTTCATGCATATCAGTTAATATCTTCACCCTGCTCCACTGAATTGAAATTTCAGCCTTCACGACATAGGAAAACTGCCAAGTAAGCAGCTATTTTCGTAGAGGAGGGTCAAGATATTAACTGATACACATGAAATTTCATATACAGTGGTACCTCGGGTTAAGAACTTAATTCGTTCTGAAGGTCCGTTCTTAACCTGAAACTGTTCTTAACCTGAAGCACCACTTTAGTTAATGGGGCTTCCTGCTGCCGCCGCGCCACTTCTGCGTGATTTCTGTTCTCATCCTGAAGCAAAGTTCTTAACCTGAGGTAATATTTCTGGGTTAGTGGAGTCTGTAACCTGAAGGGTATGTAACCCTAGTGTAGTAAGATAAGACCTTTGGAGCAGGCATTTTTTTAAAAAAAGTTTTTTATGAACCACCCTTGTAGGGCTGTAATTGCTCCTTGATAATTTGTCACTCCCCCTCCATGATGGCACCTGGGGCAGACCACCTCACCTTTCCTACACCCCTGTATGGAGCTAGCTTACAAGCGGTTACCCAATCATCTTAACCATATCCTCTGGCTCTAAAACTCTTAAAGAGGTTGGTATATTTGTTAAATAAATACAAATAAACAAACAAAAACTTGAAGACATCCAACCAAACAGGAGCAGATGGTGCCCGGAATACCTCCTGCATGATCACAAACAAATCACTACACACGTTACTAAGAGTTGCTACTACTATTTATTTTTATGATTTATTTCATTTATGAATCCTTTCTAATCAACCAGCCTGAACCGATTTACAATATAAGAACATAAACACTTACATGTATAAAAACAGTTTCAAGCACAAATTGCATATATAAAAACTTTAATCCCCCCCCCCTGCCAAAAAACCTAGTTTTAAAAAACAGTGGTACATACATAAAATCAGTTCAATCAGGCAGGCAGGCTTGGATCCAGTACCTGAAGTCACACCTAGAGGGTGAGTAGCCTTGCTTTAAAGATGTGCTGAAAGGGATGTACCCACACATAACACACAATTGTAGGAGCTGCAGGTTGGATGATTGTGCAGTTATTTTAAATATCAAAAGATATGTGCATTGCATTTGTTTTAACTGATAGGAACAAATGTTCATTAAGATCTTCATTTAGGCTTATATGCTGCTTCAGCATCCATAGCAGCCTGCTTGTCACTAGCTGATTTAAATAACTCAAAGTACTGATGAGGTTTGGTTTTTTACAGCTTTGCAGGTATTTCCTCATTAACATTTAGCTAGATGGAACACAAAGGTGTGCTATTTTTATCCAGATTTACCATTTCAGCTATGAAATAAGTCTACAGCTGTCTGGTACTTAGGATTACAATAATGTGAAGTTCTGAGTACAGTCCTTTCGTGAAAATGGATCTGCATCAAATGTTGTTTTGCTGCAGTTTTTTAGCTTTAAAAGGAGACTTGGGGGGGGGGGAGTAATTTCCAAAACAAACAATTCACTTTTTTTTTTAAGTCCTGCACACTAACATGGATTCCCCTAACTACCACTGCTGCAATGGCAGCATGAGAAAACCATACATTTTTATGTAGCTCAATAACACCACCTTGAGTGCCTGGGATTTTTCACCCTAGCTGAGAAAGAAATATCCAGGGCCTTGACCCCACCTACTCCCCACACAAAGGCCATCTTATCAGAATTTTCTCTCTCTTTTTATTTATCTATTTAACTTTTTAACCACATCTATATACCACCTTTTGGGGACGCGGGTAGCACTGTGGGTTAAACCACAGAGTCTAGGACTTGCCAATCAGAAGGTCGGCGGTTCAAATCCCCATGATGGGGTGAGCTCCCGTTGCTCAGTCCCTGCTCCTGCCAACCTAGCATTTTGAAAGCATGAAGTGCAAGTAGATAAATAGGTACAGCTGTGACGGGAAGGTAAGCGGCGTTTCCGTGCACTGCTCTGGTTCGCCAGAAGCGGCTTAGTCATGCTGGCCACATGACCTGGAAGCTATACAACAGCTCCCTCGGCCAATAAAGCAGGATGAGCACCGCAACCCCAGAGTCAGCCATGACAGGACCTAATGTTCAGGGGTCCCTTTACCTTTATAAAGGTAAAGGTACCCCTGCCCATATGGGCCAGTCGTGTCCGACTCTAGGATTGTGTGCCCATGTCACTTAAGAGGCCAGGAGCCAGTGCTGTCCAAAGACACTTCCGGGTCACATGGCCAGCGTGACTAAGCTGCATCTGGTGAGCCAGCACCAGCGCAGCACATGGAAACGCCGTTTACCTTCCCACTATAAAGCAGTACCTATTTATCTACTTGCACTTAGGGGTGCTTTCAAACTGCTAGGTGGGCAGGAGCTGGGACCGAAAGATGGGAGCTCACCCCGCCGCGGGGATTCGAACCGCCGACCATGCGATTGGCAAGCCCTAGGCGCTGAGGTTTTACCCACAGCGCCACCCGCGTCCCATGCACCTTTACCTTTATATACCACCTTTATTCCTAAAGAAATCCAGAGTGCCACCAGCCTAAAAATATAATCGATAATGAAAACATTGAAAAATTATGATGCTTAAAAAAGAAAAGGCAAGTACAGAAAATCAGAATAACAGAGCAGTTGAATCCCAATTTATGGTCCAAATGCCTGGGTGAATAATTATGTTTTTAACTGGAACCTGACTAATAAGCATGTTGGGGACAATCACACTTCTCTTGGGAAGGAGTGCCACAACGTGTTCTGCCACCAAGAAGGCCCTGTCTTGGACAAACCCCCTGTGACCATTGGGATGAGAAGCAGAGCTTCCTCTCTTTCAGAAAAGAAAGGGTGCATTCAACTTTTAATTTTGCAATACATGATGTATCAATTACCAGTTAAGACACTGCTTGGCTTTGGGATAATTCTGCCATGCTATGAACTTTCTAGTAGAATCAGAGTCCTAATTTTCTATAGTACAGGGTGAGCAAAACGTATCTTTATGCCGTTCAACTCATAGCCATGGGTAGTGGAGAAATTGAGCTTCAGGTCATGAAGAAATAAAGTTTTGAGTTCTTTCGTTAGAAACAATTGCTAAAGTGGATATTGTATAGCGTATCTTGATGGCAAGCTACCCTCCTGCAACCTTTCCTGCTGTTTGAAGTTAATGTGGTTATATCTCTGAGGGTAAAATAACTACATGGTGCTTATGTTACCCTGACAATGCAGCTTTCATCTCTGCTATGCGGAGGTCACCAGAAATGACATTTTGGTTCATCAAATGAATACTCTCTGCTCTGTAGGGCAGTGAAGTCTAGAGCAAACAGACCTCTGTCTGATATGCAATGCATAGCAATTTCAATTAGTTTCATATAGATTTACAGTTAATTGCCATTCCTGAAATGGTTGAAAAATTTAGATAACTGTATAACCCCTGATTGGGAAATATTTAATTACAATTCTGATTGCCTCGAATATAAAAAAGTAAATATATTCAAGTTGCAGATCACAGAAGATACAATGGGTGTGGCTTCTTTTGGGGCTTCCCTTGGCCCCCTCCCTGTTTTCCTTCCACGGCAGATGATGACTTTCTCATTCCAACAGGTTTTTGGGAACTGACTGTTTATAAGGAACAGGCTGATGCTGCGATGTTTTTATTGTAATGATCTGTATGTTTAAATATATTATAGAAATTCATATACGTGTGTGTGTTGATAATAGCTTTTTTTCCTATGTGCTTAGCTGTTTCTGTTTTAACTGTAAGCTGCTCTGAATCTCCATCAGGAGAAAATGCAGGCTGATGGTGATGATTAACATGAACAACAAACGTATTTTTGACTCTAAACAATGGTGATTGCTTCACCCTTGGAAAATGATTCACTGCTAGACCTTTCCATCAAAAAGCTAGAACTTTCCATCAAAACCAAAATATTCCCCCTGACACACACATCTCTATGCACCACATCTTGAGCTCTTCAGAAAGCAGAAGCGGCTCCTAGGTGCTTCAGAAAATCTCCTTATCTCTCATTGTGTTAACCATATCCATATCACCCTAATGTGCAACACTGCTTACTTCCGCTTGGGCGTGCCATGGCAGAGGCTGTTGATTACATCTGAGCCGTTTCACATGGGATATTTTGAGGATGAGATGGGAGAAATCATCCTCCCAACCCCCCAAGGCCGGGGGGGTGGCAGGGAGGGGCAGCTTTACCCACAGATCGCCCAACACCTGCCACCAATATGAGGGGGCAGGGGGCGCTGGGTGGAAAGCACCGTGCATCTCTTTGGCAACTCTCCAAAGTCGCCACCATGAGTGAACGAACTCCTTTTTTTTTAAGATGATAATTTGGACTTAATTAACGGGCATGGTCTGAGTGAGGGGAGATAAACTACTCTGCCAACTGATCAGCCACTGAGGAGCTAACGGATTCGAGTTGAAGAGAGACTATCTTTATTATGGACTGGTATGTCAGAATGGAAAGGGGGGTGAGCCTCCTTTGTTTCTTTTTGATATATTGCTTACAGTGGTACCTCGGGTTAAGTACTTAATTCGTTCTGGAGGTCCATTCTTAACCTGAAACTGTTCTTAACCTGAAGCACCGTTTTAGCTAATGGGGCCTCCTGCTGCTGCCGTGCCGCTGGAGCACGATTTCTGTTCTCATCCTGAAGCAAAGTTCCTAACCAGAGGTACTATTTCTGGGTTAGCGGAGTCTGTAAACTGAAGTGTATGTAACCTGAAGCGTATGTAACCTGAGGTACCACTGTATTTGCTATTTTGCTTGGCAAATCCCCCTGGAAAGTCTGAATACCGAGTGATCATGTATGCAAGTGAGACTGGACTGTATTGTAATATTGATATAATATTGATTTAATTATTAACTGTGTGGGAAAATATTTGTGAATTTGCAACGAATTTGGATGGACTGTCATGAGCGGAAGAAGGGAATTGAGGCTTCTAACCAAGGTACAGGCTTATCTTTGCTGGTATGAGATGAAACGGAGAGGTTTGGACATATACCTGGAATAATTGGCAGAAAGCCAGATTTCCTCCATTTTGGGACGTGTCACATGGGATAATTACAGGCATGATGAAGAATTGAAAGTGAAAGATACGGATGAAAATAATCACCAACACAGAAACATATTGTTTTGATTTAACTTGTTTGCTGGATGAACTCAGAGGCTGTGAAAACGAATGAAGGATTAACATTGAATTGATTTATGGAAATCACCTGGACTAAATAAGAAAGCAGCACAAATGTGAGGTGATGGCGTCCCTCCAACCTTGGAGCATGGGAAGTCAAACAAAGATTTAGGATTTGGCTTAATATTTGGACTGTTTGATTATTTTATAATTAGGAATGTTTTTATTGTGGCCTTTATTGTATTGTTAATTTGGAAAATTTAATAAATATTATTTTTTTAAAAATAAAATGTGCAACACTGCTCCATATTGTATGTGAGTTATCATGGGTGACGTAGTGAGTCAAACCACCCCTAAGTCTGCCTTTGCAAATAAAGGCATAACACAAATAAAATGCCTTTCTTCAAGATTTAACCAGTAATCCTGCTCATTGTCTTTCTGGCATGAGTATTGTGAGTAAATGTCTAAGAAGCTGTTGGAAATTGAAAACCATTTCACAATCATTATCCGCATGAAGAGAAATGCAGGAAAATGTCAGGATAAATCTAAGATAGTCCTCTTTATTCACATTGCCACCTTTAAAACAATACTGGGCTGCAATTAAATACTCTTTTACCTGAAAATAGGCCTCACAGTCATGAGTGGGATTACGTCTGAGTAAATGAGCATAAGACTGTGCTTACCATTATGCTTCATTTGCTTATATAGTACTGATCCACATATAGTTCATATTTTCTGGGAAAGCACATGGGCATAATATTTTTAATGTCCTACATCATGCATCTCCAACCTGCAGCCCTCCAGATGTTTTGGCCTACAACTCCCATGATCCCTAGCTAACAGGACCAGTGGTCAGGGATGATGGGAATTGTAGTCCAAAACATCTGAAGGGCCAAAGGTCCAGGGATGCCTGTCCTACATCAACATAAAAAATAAATTTCTTTATAAGAGATTTTCCTAATCTAGACAAGAACAGCCTTCAGCTACTGCACTAGAAACCACCCAGAGTGGCTGCGGTAACCCAGTCAGGTGGGCAGCATATAAATGATTAGTTGTAGTAGTATTAGTTTTACCATATCTGATATAAGGATTTTGCTTCATCTTTTAATATTAGGAAGAGGGATCTTGTGCCTGTGGTACTTGCGCAACCCCATACTTTCCCCATGTGTTAATCACAGCTGATTTAGAGTGAGACCTAAAAAATATTAAGTTGCTAAGAAAAACAAGTTTGGATGTTGTTCTGATAAAAAAACATGGAATTGTATTCAACAATACTGCTCATCTACAAAGGAAATCTATTAGTGGAATGGGGAAACAAATTTTCAACAATCCCCCATCTTCCTCAAGAGCCCATGCACCCCTAAATCTGTCCCAGACAGTTTTGGACCCTTCAAAGCAGATTTATGGGGATAAAACATTTGGGAATTCTTGGGAGAAAACAATGGCTATTTATCTTAGGAGGCAAAGAAAATGGAGGCATTCTAACCCTCAAACATTAATATTAGTGCTGTTTCAGGCCAAAATCTTAGTGGGTGAAGCTCGGTAAATTGTAGGAGAAGTGTAATATTTTCAATCTGTGATACTGAACGGAGGAAGACATTTGTTTCCTGGAAAGGATACATTTAAAGGTTAAAGGCTAACACAGAGAAAACAAGTAAAATGCCATTTTGGTGTATGGAACAGTAACCAGCTTTGGGGGGAGAAAGAATTGATTTCTATCACAATGCTAAGAAATTTCACTACATCTTCATATGAGTCAATTTGAAAGCTGATTTCATTTTGGCTGCTGCTCTCATTTTTCATTCATCTTTTGTTAGCCTCTTAACCAGCTGCCATACTGATCTGCCTGCATCATGTTTTAGCTTGCTGTCATGGCCACAATGAATTTTGCAATATACTCTAATTTTCAAATTAACATGATGTAGCCTAAGACCAGTTCCACAGTAGTTTACACATAAGTGCAGAAAGACCTGTCCTAATATGCTGCCAGGGCTCCCAGCCAACTGAATGACATACAGTGGTACCTCAGGTTACAGACGCTTCAAGTTACAGACGCTTCAGGTTATGGACTCCACTAACCCAGAAATATTACCTCGGGTTAAGAACTTTGCTTCCGGATGAGAACATAAATTGTGCAGTGGTGACGCGATGACAGCAGGAGTCCCCTTTAGCTAAAGTGGTACCTCAGGTTAAGAACAGTTTCAGGTTAAAAACGGACCTCCAGAACAAATTAAGTTCATAACACGAGGTACCACTGTATCTTATGTTCAACTTACAAACATAGGTCTAATGCATGGAAGAGACAGAATGGCTTTGTCTCTGGGCTCTGCTGGTTCCATTACCCTAAAATTAGTGCTTGCAAAGGTGTTCCTTGTGAATAGCTGCTCAGACATCCAAGGTCCATCCTGTCAAGACAGACCTGATTTGTGTATTCTAATCCTGTCACCTAGGAGCAAAGTAAGCCCTTTGCATACATCCCCCATTTTTTTCTGGGACACTTGGAAAGTGTTGGTGCTGAACTTTAAAGCCCTAAATGGCCTCAGCCCAGTATACAGTGGCACCTCGGGTTACAGACGCTTCGGGTTACGCGTTTTGAGGTTTCGGACTGCGGGAAACCCGGAAGTACCAGAAAGGGTTACTTCTGGGTTTCGCTGCTTGTGCATGCGCGTGCGCAGATACGGCACTGCAGGTTACAAATGTGCCTCCGTCATGGATTATGTCCGCAACCCGAGATTCCACTGTACCTGAAGGAGTGTCTCCACCCCCATCATTCAACGCCAAGGGCGAGAAGTGAGGTTACAGGGAACCAGGCAGAGGGCCTTCTCGGTAGTGGCACCTGCCCTGTGGAATGCCCTCCCATCAGATGTCAAGGAAATAAACAACTATCTTTTAGAAGACATCTGAAGGTAGCCCTGTTTAGGGAAGTTTTTAATGACTGATGTTTTATCGCTTTTTTATTATTATCATCCTTAATTCTATTGAGAGCTGCCTAGGGTGGCTGGGGAAACCCAGCCAGATGGGTGGGGTATAAATTCATCATCATTTTCATCATCATCATTATCATGATCATGATCTTTATGAATGGATTGAACCTGAGACCTACCACTAAGCTACAACTGTCCTTAAAGGCATTAAGGGACAGGGCCAACAATATTCATAGCACTGAGCTGAAGCTAGGGTGTTCAGGTTTGCTTTATTCTTCATGCACTAGCCTCACAAGTATAAAGGGTTTGAAACTGCACTAAGTTAGGACTAAGTGGAAGTATTCTAACTGTAATAGGCAGAAGTGGAGGTGAACATACAGAAACAAACTTGATGATAGTTGGGCAGGCTTCTTCAAGCTGGTGAGCCAATAAGGAAACTCTCAAACTTGGCATTTGTGGCTAGAAAACAGTAGGTACAACTGACTCTGTTGAAAGAACAGAATAATTGAAGAAAGAAGTGCTATTTTTAAATAGCACTTCTCACAGCAGAACTGCACTTTAGCCTTACCATGACTTAGAAGACAACTGCTGCCTCAACAACAAAATCCATACTTAAAATTATGTTCGGGAGCTCCAAAAAGTCTTGTTCTGAACTCGCTGTCGTGGTTTTCTAGTGTATAACAAAACTCAGTCACATAAATCCACTCTCAAAGGGGGGAAAAGATAAAAGCACGCGTCCGATTCCATCTTCTACAGAGATCCAGCTGACAGGCTCCTGTGCTGTATCAATCAAAAGCAATTGAAAAGCACATATGTTTTATTGGGGAGGGGGGCTTCCAGTTGCTGTTACCAGGGTACTACATTGCCAGCATGATAGCAAGGCGCAACAGCAGCATTGTGCTCTACACAAATGCTTTAAATACTAGTGATTATGTTTCTGTAGAGAAACATACACTATTTATTGTATACGTTGGAATATACTGTGACCGTGAGGTTCTGAAGCTGAACAGACTCAAATGAGAGATAATAGAAGAAGAAAACCACAGGATAACTTAAATTGCTGCCTGGAGAGGTGAATGTGGTTGCAAATACAAGATATTGAACTTCTTATGCCTGCAGTGCAGGGATGAGAAGGAAAGAAACCAACACAGAGGAGAGGAAGCTGGGAGGAAACAGGCCTTAGCTTTATTGCAAACCACCTTTTTAAAAAATCTCAAAAAGGTGCCAATCAAATATCCAGGCAAGGAACCCCTTTCCCAAACCAAACTGCCTGACTGCAAAAGAATGGCATGTAATGCAACAAGAACAGATTTAATTCCATGACCCTTATACTCTCAACCATCTAATAGGCAGGTCCAATGAAGGAAAACATTGAGGACTGACCAACAGCCTGAGGGCTGCATGCCAGTGCTTTCCTAAGGTATGGATTGCCACCCAATTTTAACAAAGGAAGCTAAAGAAGGAAGAAGCACTAAGGAGTCATATGCAGAAGATGGAAGTAACTAGGCAGTAGGCTGTACACAAGTGCTGTGTGCCACCACTACACACTACTGCTGGGCAAAAACAGACCTTATCAAGCGTGAGGAGTGACAACTGAAGTAGCCAGAGCAAATGGAAATCAAAATGTTGAAGTAATGCTAGGTGGATAAATAATGGGTGGTTTAAAGTGTCAGGGGACCACCTAAAAAAAATAACTTACTGGAAAGATCTCTCCCACACATACAAAAAGGGGAAGAAATAAAATGACTGAGACTCCATTTTCAAATCTAATTTTACAACCATACAGTTAATTATTGCTGCCGCCGTCTTTGAACAGTAAGATCTATTTGAAATGTGTGACTGTGTCCCTTGTGTGTTTTGTTTTCTGAGCCAATATACTTTGAACAACAGAAAGTACCACTGGCATTAAAGCAAGAAAATAAGATTGCCAAGGCATGCTATTTTCCACTGTGTGTTGGAAAGAATGCCAAATGTAATTTCTATGGCTTCCTTTGGTCATGTTTAAAAAATCATTCTTAATAAACAGTGCTCACCCACACCCAGATAGTCACTCTGGATAAATGCTGAAGGACTTTTGTTCTGCTTATTCAGATGAAAGCTATGGCAAGCTGGGTTTTTTAAGATCCTAAAGACTTTTAAGATGTGGCTGATAGACATAAAAGACTGGAGATGCAGCTATTGTGGTATGTGAACACTCAAACAATTCCCCACCATCTCTGGTGGTTCTGTGGGTTAGATTCACCAAACCAACCATATCAGTGGAAGCCTTCTGCTTGTACAACAGTGCTTCTCTGCCTCCCGCCTAGGTGGCCCCTGACATTGGGTCTGCATGGGTTGGGGGGAAAACCCTGAACAGCATGCAGACAGAATGTTCATCATAGAACCACATTGAATTCCAACCTGTGTCTACAACCTAAGACTACATGAAAAATTCTTAAAGCACATTGGGGAATATCTAGTGATGACCACCTGCTTGCACAATGGAAATTTGCTTGTATAATGGGATTTCCAGTTTCTCTTCGTCCTGCTTCTAGCCCCCACATGACCCTAAAATCTGTTCTAACCCTGTAGAACAGATTTTGGGGCACTATGGAAATTGAATCCATTTTGGTTCTCTTTCTTAGCAATGGGACTAGTGGGAACTTGGGTTGGAAGGGAATGTTAGGATGTATAATCAGAATATTATGACAATAGGAGAGGATCGATTCAACATGTAACATTTGGAGGAATGATGGTGGTGGTGGTGGTGGTGATTCCTCCAATAGATGTTTAATGCTACCACCACAGCTACTCTCACTACTACGGCAATAAAATAACTTGCAGCAGGTGGAATGGATTGCTTTTGTTTTTAAATTTTTGCAACAACTTTTTGCAAGCAGACATGCTGATATAGGCAAACATAGATCTCCCATCTATCACTTGTCATTGCATCATAGGACGGAAATTGTTAAGCAGCAAATTGGGAAGAGCACATGCTGGCTTCTGAAATCAAATTAAAGGATTACAGGCTTGGCTTCTAATGCTGACAGGTAGCAAAACTTATTTGAAGAGGTATGCATTTTATTGCCAATTTGGAAACAATGGTATTCACTGTGCTTAATGAAACTGTCTAAATAATGTGGCACCATATAAATTTGCTGTATAAAATCAAAGGCGAACCATCATTCACCACCTAGCACAATATAAAGTATGATGCTGAGAAAGTTGTAACAATAGTCTGAAGCAACCAACCCTAAAAAAAGGCACTTTTTAGAATGACTTGCTATTAAAGTATCAAAGTAAATAATTACTTGCCCAACTTCATATTCTTGCAGGAGCACATACTAATTATTATGTGAAAACTGTGGCCTTAAAAAGAAGATATTTAGCAAACCAAATTTAATGGTAACTGTGCTATTCTTGTTCTAAAATGCTGTTGATGAAATTAAAATGACAATTGCCAAATTCATCTACTCCCTTAAGTATGGAACAAAATTCAAGAATTGTTATTCCAATAGCTAATTAAATGAAAGCATACACCATTGCCTCTGGTCCAACATTAGTAAAATGTTAGGATTACTATAGATCTGTATAAAATGAAGCATCACTGATTGCTTGTCCCTCATCTTCATCGTGTTAGGGTTAGTTGTGTATCCTACTTTGCAGTGGAGAACTCTATATTTCAAGGGTGGGTAACCTGTGACCCTCCAGATGAGATGATCCTGGACCTTAGCTTCCATCTGGCCATGCTGGTTCGGGCGGATGTGAGTTGAAGTCCAACAACATCTGGAGGGGCACAAGTACCCCACCCCTACTCTATTTGAAGGGCTATCAGAGGCCAGAATCCTCTGTTTGAAGGACTGGCTTTTCCAAAACTAGCTTAAGTATGACTGACCATAAGAAGGGAGAAGTTGTCTTGAAGTTGTCCACGAATAATGGCACCTGGAGATCAGACACAGCAGACACACAGGTCAAATGGTTATGGTCTTCTATACTATGATGAGCTGTATTATATTTATATGTGTAGTAATTATTTCTAAATTTTATCCTATAGATAAAATTAGCATGTGCAAATTTTATGCAAATCTCTGTCCTCTTTTGTTCTCCTTTGTTATTTTCTCTTTATTTGGTGATGCAAAAGCGGCATGTTCAGAGGTAGATAACTTGTCTCTGTATAGATCAGTCCACAAGCTGTCTTTGTTCTGATAATGTTTTGTGTATTTATAGACTTTCAGAAAAATCATTATGATGAAGCAAGCCCACATCATAAATGTAGGGGTGGAACTGCATGGCAGGTCATATAAATTAATGATACTGCTCTATCAACTTTGCATGAGAGCTTAAGAAAAAAGATGTCAAACGTACCATTGCTTCCCAATGTTCCATTTTTGTGTCTTAATTGTTTTTTAAATTATATTTTGAAGCTTGGATATTAAGTCAAAGGGGATGCCTTCTACTGAAAGACTACTGCTGCCAGCAGTTAGTCTGATGCAGGGAGGTCTTGACTCCTTGGGGGGAAAGCACATTGTTGTGGCCAAGTACTGCATTTTCTTAGGATTATAGTGTTACATTTAGAAGAAAAGCCAACTAACACCCAACCAGACTGTAACTAGGTCATGCCAAAATCAGTCAACTAGAAAAACAAGAGGTATAAGCTAGGTAAATGTAAACACTTGTAAGCCCCACTGATTACAAAGGAAGAATCATGAAGACCCCACATCTCTTCCCTTGAAATTAATTTTATTCAACTGTGGTTAGGGCAAAAAGAACTGCCCTGTATTCCAGTCCATTTCAGAGCCAAATTCAGAGAGTTGATCTCTCTCTCTTATAACCCTACAGTGCTTCAGATCTGAGTATCAGTTCATATATTAATGCCTGTTCTTGCTTATGTGTCCAGGTCATTTGCAGAGATGTGAAAGATGGTGACTGGGAAAGAGGTCCTTTTCAGTCGTGGCGCTCACTGGCAGCTCTCTCTCTCTCTCTCTCTCTCTCTCTCTCTCTCTCTCTCCCGCAGCCAGTACGCATACCCCTAAACATTTTGCGAATCTAAGTTTGGCCTCACTGAGGGGCAGTATTTCAATATGAGTAGGAAAATGAGAGAACCCCCTAAACATTTTTAATTTTTTTAGAAAAAAAGCACTGCTCACAGCCATCTACTTTTCTTGTTCTCCCTGGTTTTATTTGGTTTGGTTTGTTCTGCTATGTTGCATTTGTTTACTGCATGGATTTTTATTTTTGCTTGCATTTTATTGTGAACAGCCTTGGAAACTATTTGACTGAAGGTGGCACATGAAAAGCATACTACATGCATACAAATACAGTTCCTTGCGCCAACTTGATATCTGCTATGAATTCACTAAGTCTTTTAACCTCTATCTGAATCAAGAATTCTGTAAGAATTCATATGGATACTGTAACGTGTTATGCAAATGCTAAGCACGATCATTGACCTCCTCCTAAACCTTGGTAATTATGGCTCAAAGGCTTAAGACACCACCAACACCCTGCTGCTGACACACCAATTAAGAGTAATGCCCTGAGCTGCTGTTACAAAACAGAGTGAATGTCAAAGACTGTCCACTACATAGAACTTAAGTGGATGGGCTAGCAGATGGTCTCTGCACAGCTACGGCCTAAAGGAAGAAGCAGCTAATCCAACAACCAACGTGCAGAAAATCCCAAGTACTTTCAGGCCATGGTCAAAGGAAAAGGAAAGCAAAATCCATTAGTGAGAAAGCAATAAACCATAAACAGCAATGGAGTTTGTCCCAATAAATATTCTGAACTATATTGAGTATGGCTACATGTGGTTCTATCAGTAGGTAGTTTTACAGTCTTCTGGTGTTTTTGCAATACAATTTAGTACAGTGGACTCTTAGAGACTGTTCTAGTATTAAGTGAAATAGCAACTTATTTCTGGTCATCCACAAGTATTCTGGGTCAGAACACTTCCCATTCATTAGCTAAACTGGCCAAATATTCACCATATTTGGGGTGAAGCTGCTCCACTGCTCCTATCTCTCACCTTAAGAGATTCCCACAAAGAGGGAGGTATCAATTGACTTTTTTTTTTAAAAAAAAAAATGTCTATCAATAGATTGTACATAGTGCTAATATATCCATACCTGTATTCTGTTCCCTCTTCCTTTCCTGAATTCCTCGATGGTATGTTATTACAAAGCATACACCAACAACTAGACTAGATTGTAACTTCCCTCCTTTCCCAGGGCAAAATCTGATATTTATCATGTCTGAGACAATGATAAACAAGACAATGCAAAGCATTATGGATCACGATACCTGTTTCATTGACTCTTACTGATAAAACACTGAAAGAGGGAGGGAAACCGTGATAAGAGATGAAGATATGAGATGAAATAGAACTATTTTATGCCCCTTGAAGCAGAGTTCTTTTCAGAATCAAGATGACGCATTTCCTAGGGCTCCACCAAATGCCCAAAGGGAAGGAAAATGTATGTTCATCATTGAAAAGTAATGATTAATGGTGATTATGGTGATTAAGGCTGAATAATAGGTCCTGGATATTTTTGGGATTCTCATCCCACTCCCAGCTCTTCAGCAGATGACAAATGTAGCACACAGCTGCAATGCTATTTAGATGCCTTCCATTTGCAGAATTAGGAGCTAATGTTAAGCAGCTGTAAACTTCCATAGATTTATGGGTGCTCGACATCTCTATAAAAAAATTATAAAAAATCAGGTATTTTAGATCCTTGAATGATAATTTAGTACCCAGAGGCTTTGTATATCTGCATCTGTTTCTGTCTCCTTCCCACTCTCTGCATTTTAAAATACATTGTTATTTCAAAACTCCAAAGATGAATTAGAAAATATATGAATGACTAATAATAAATGAGTCTATCTCTTCTTTTTGTCAAAATCAGGTGAAATGGTGGAAGTACTAAATCAGTGTCTGGCCATGGTAATGGACTAGATGACAGCCAATAAGCTGAAGTTTGATTCAGACAAGAGAAAGGTACTATGGGAAGGTGACATGTCTTCACCATAAAGTGGTGGTCATTCAGTGCTACATGTGGCTGTAGTCCCACTGAAGGAACAGAATCACAGCTTGAAGACACTTCTTGGTCCACCTTTGTTGCTACAGCCACAAACTACTTCTGTAGCATAAAGTGCCTTTTACCAGCCAGGGTGGGGCACCAATTGCGATCCTACCTGAACAAGTTAGCCTAACAGGTATTGATGTTCTGGTGACCTTCAGGTTAGACTACTCTAATACACTACATGGGACCTGTCTATGAAGCATGTTTGGAAGCTGCACCCACAAATGTTTCAGCTGCTTTCTTATTAGCTGTAACTGGGTTTTATGATCACACTGCCAAAAGTGGCCAGCATGATGGAGTGGGAGCGTTGAGCTCCTCCACAACAACATAAGCATCCCTGCCACTTACTGTTTTAGTGTAGGATCTGGGCAGGATGGCAGCAAGAGCTGGTCTACACAGGCACCCCAGCAGAGCCAACTGGGTGTTAGCACAGCCAGTATACTTTCACAGCCCCATCCTCACTGTGCTCTGTCACATCCCACCCAGGAAAATGGCAATGATATTGCTGTCAGAAAGATGCTTCCCACTCCTACATATCACACTTGTGTTTGATCAACTGCCCTGCTTCCCAGTCTGTTATGATGCTCAGTTCTAAGTGGTTTTGACCTTCAAAGCCTTTCATAGCTTTGGAACACAGTATTTGAAAGGTCACTTCTATTTAATCCTGCTGATTCATTTTTATGCGGTTTTTTAAATTTTGTGACTTTTAGCTTTCCCCCCTGTTTATATATGAATGGTTTTAGCCCTTTTTCAAAAAAATAAATTTCCCTGGGAATATGACTGCAAATACTGCAATTACAAAATAATATAATACATTTATTTCTATAGTCAGCATATTTTACAGATGGACATCAAAAACTATGTCAATATCAGAGAAGCAAAAAGGTAGCCAAACTAAAGGTTGCTAATAATGCTTAATCAGCTCAGTCATGCTGACTGAGTAGGGAGTGGAGCTGAAATAGATTTCAATCCCAGTTGAATTTCACAGCATATACATTGAACTTTAAACTGGACTTAAACTGGGGAGGTGTTGCATATAAGCTTGGCACATGCACCACGCCCCTGACCTTCCCACATTGTGAAGGAAGGTCTGCAGGGAACTTGATCGTACTTTTTGCTGAGTGCTTAAAGCTTCCCTGTGATTGGAAACTTTCCGAAACAATATGAGAACAAAAATATTATTGCCATATTTCCAAATTCACACTTCTCTGAATTTTGCAGTGCAATTCTTAGGCCAAGTAATGCATACCAGAATGCATATGCTAGGGCAAAGTGTGCACAAAAATGCTTATGTTAGTGGAAATAGCATATGAAAAAAATTGTATACTAAAAAATGCTTTATAAGACTGCATGCAGATAAATCTATGTTAGAAAATTAGAACTAAAATGCTGATGAATTTTCATGAGGACTTAAAAAAAAAATCGCAAGCTGATATGGAAATGTGGATAACCAAACTGAAGATTGGAAAAATGAGAAACTCTGACCCCATTTGTGCTATACACTTAAAAAACACCTGAAGCAAGCTGCCTCAGGGCAGCAACCTGAAATGGGGAGTCACCCTGAGAGGGTGGGTGAGAAGCTGCCGCCCAAAGCAACAAGATGAGCAGCAGCACTATCACCTGCCACACCATCATGCTTCTCCCTCACAGGCAGAGCTGCCACTTCCTGCCCCTTGGCACTCACTGCTGCCTGGTGTTGCCTTCACCTAAACCCAGTGGCTGCAGCACCTAAACCACCCAGTGGTTGCAGTACACTCCTCTACTCACCAACAGGCCACTATTTGCCTCCTGCTCGTCTTCTTCAAGGCAGCCCAGGGCCATGTAGAGGAGTGTAATGCCATTATTCAGGAGCATGCTGCTGGAGTTGTCGAGGAGGAAGCGGCAAGCATCCAGCCCTATTTTAGGTGATACTTCTTCTGCCACCACCAGCTCAAATGGTTCAGGATCAGAAGGCAGATATCAGACAAACATAGAGAGATCTAGGGTGTGAGTATACAAAATACTTAACACCTATTTGCAGGGGTCAGCAACCTTTTTCAGCCATGGGTCGGTTAACTGCTCCTTAGACCATGTGGTGGGCCGGACTATTTTTTGGGGGGTGGGTGAATGAATTCCTATGCCCCGCAAATAACCCAGAGATGCATTTTAAATAAAAGGACACATTCTGCTCATATAAAAACACCGATTCCTGGACCCTCTGCAGGCTGGATTGAGAAGGCAATTGGGCCGCATCCGGCCCCCGGGCCTTAGGTTGCCTAGCCCTGCCTATTAGTCAACAAAAGGGAAATTATGCAGAAGTGAAATAACCTGTCTTTCCTAGGACTAAAACCGGTCATAAACCCCATGCAATGTTTATGAAGCTTTATAACCACTTGCTCAAACCTCATCATGACTCATCATGAGGGCTTCTCTCCAGACCCCTGCAGTCAGTGTTTGTGTAGTGGTGAGCTGAGCATGCTCAGTAAACTACAAGCCTCAAGACAATCTGTGAGGGCTTGCTTTTGGCAGCTAATGCAGCTATATAAAGCAAACTGGAAAAATGTCTGCAACCCTGTAGGAGAAATGGAGAGTAAACTACTTGGCAGTGCTAAGGGACAATACATACTTCCAGAAAGAGACAGAGAGAGAATTAGAATTACAAAAGCTGTATTTTATTTGTTATATTAAAAATATTCTATTTGTTATGGCCAAATAAAACCTGTCATATAGGAACACTGAAGTGATTGTAAGTTTAGAACACCCATTTTCATTTTCAATCCCGCTTTGAGAGGTAATGATCTTAAAAATTTATAGGTAAGATTAAACATTTGATATTACTGCAAACATTTTATTTCCAACTTTGTAGAGCTCCTGGGAATCCTCTGTGTTATTCTTCCACAATATGAAGTAAAGCACATTTCCTCATGCACACTTGGGAAAGATTTTTGGGTGTGATGAAGTTTACAGATTATATCTGTTGCAGGTATGATGACTTTATTGTGGAATCAATTGAGGTAACAATGAATCCTGCATAACATGCATAGATCTTGCAAGAATGTCAAGTGCAATGTTCCACTTGGATACATATATTGGATGAAACGCAAGCCCAAGTAATAAATACAGCTTAAAGGTATACATTATGGTTATAATAAAACTTCAGAGCCTTGCACTAAACAAATATTACTTAAGGAAAGGCTCACACACTGAAGGTTTATTTGCAAGGTTTCCCCCCCTGTAGCATTTACTGTGTAGTTCATTTGAAAAATATTCATGACATTCAAAAATATAAGGTCACTTCCATTAAGAAACTTTTATTTTGTTTTGTTTCTGGCTTGTATTGGACTGGCTCATATTATCTCCCAAAAAAGGGGGGGTTTCCAATTCAATCCAAATTTTTAATGAATATATCAGTATCTCCAATGATCTCAACAGGGATAGTTAGAGGCTACAGCCCCAAATTGACTAGAATCTGTGAAAACACTAGTCCCCAAAGGCTGAATGTGGTATGTTTCTGCTTGCCACTCACTAGCCAGTTGGAAGTTGGCTAGATGTATGGATAAGCGCAGAAGTATTCTGTTGCCAGTATTTTTATCTCAGGGCATCGTTTGGGACTGATTGCTAGGATATGATAATCTTCATAATCATATTTCACTCACTGAGTTCTAAGGAACATTCCGCCCCCCAGCAGACACGGTGTAAATTATGTCGGCTCTCTGCCTGGAACTATGGACTGGTATGGGAATTGATTGCTTGTTGCCTTTCCATGAATGGGAAAGCAAACTGAACGATGATTTTTAGGAGAAGAGTGGTCAGATGGGATCAGTCTGTCCCTTCTGTACTCATATTATAATGGAAGCACAAAAAAAGCTCATGTCCAATTAAATACAATTACTAAATACCCAGAGACTAAAACTAAGTACATATATGTCTCATTTTAACTAAAACCTATACATGTAAAAATCCAGTATTGTTGTCTATATACTTGCAATATTCCCTAACATGAAATTCTGTGCGTCTACTCAAAAGTAAGCCACAATGAGTTCCAAGGTTTTAGTCCTTGTCAGCATGCATAAGATTTTAGCCCTAAAAGTTTCTCAACAGGAAACTAGTCTGATAGCCCATTTCACTGCAAAACCCTAATAATGAGGATTAAGAGTGATTTATCTTAATACAGAGACATACAAAGATGGTATGATTCTGTAATGTAGCTCTGAAGTGTCACCTTATCACTTTTTAAACCATTAACAACCTAAAATTCTGTTTTATCTTATGTGGTGCACATGCCTTATCTGGGAGAGAGAGAAAACACCCTTTGATAAAATGTATTTTTTAGCAATAAATACATTGTACCATCCTGAACAAATACATATTAATCTTAACACGTTTCCCCTACTATTAATTCATACTGATTTTTAAAAGATTATCTTAAGTGTTGCAAAATTCATTATCACTTCAATTCATAAACTGCTAGCAAGAAGTTCCTCTTTTGAATACAGTATTTGTTTCACTTTACATTTTCATTCTTTGCATTTTTCTTTAAATATGCAGCAAGGCGGAATAGATTTAAATTGTGGAATAATAATTCACATAAACTTGTGCATGAGCCATAATTCAACCTTTGCCATTTTTATTATGTAGTTAGTATGCCAAAGTAATATTTATGATCTGATTTCTGCACCTAAGTAAGCTCTTGAATTCTCTGACAAAAGCAGATATATGTTCATATTCACTGTGGCTTCTAATCCACAGACCTCCACAGCAACAGGCTGCAAGTGCATTGATGCACACACAAACATCCAGGAGTGGTCAGCCTAGTGGGGCAGGGGAGTGGAGTCACCCTCCTGCCACTTACCGGAATGGGTGGGAAGCAAGATGGTGGCTGCGCAGGAACCCTGCTGGGAGCACCAGATTGGTTCTGCCAATGAGCCCTTCCAACCTGCCCTTGCTGTTGCCCAACCTTCTCTCCCATCGCAGTTGTTGTTGGGATAGCAGCATTGCACCACTGCATCACCACTCCAGACACTCCCGCAAACATCTCTTAATTATTATTTTTAAAACAAAAAAAATTCCTTCCAGTAGCACCTTAAAGACCAACTAAGTTAGTTCTTGGTATGAGCTTTCGTGTGCATGCACACTTCTTCAGATACCTTGATGGACTTCCATTTCATGCGGCTCAATGTGGTCCCTTCCATAGTTCCAGTTACAGATAGGTAGCCGTGTTGGTCTGCCATAGTCAAAACAAAAAAAATTCCTTCCAGTAGCACCTTAAAGACCAACTAAGTTAGTTCTTGGTATGAGCTTTCGTGTGCATGCACACTTCTTCAGATACCAATTTTTATTATTTTTATTCACTCTATTTCCATACTACTGAAGTTTCTAAGTGCTATGTACATGGGGTGGTAAGTGTTGGCTTTCACCAGGGGTCGGCCAAAATTTTTAGCCGCAGGCCAGTCTACTGTCCCTCAGACCTTGTGGTGGGCTGGAGAAGTGGCACTGGGGGGGGGCTGGAAGAAGAGGTGAGGGGGGCAAATAGTCCTCCTCCCCACACCACCCCCAGCCGCTGTGCTTCACTCCCCAGGGGCTGCCTCCGCCACCACTTCTGCTTCTAGTGGGTAGGCAGAACGAACTCGTCCACTCCGCTCTCTGGCCCACAGGAGCACCAGGGCGGCAGCAGCAGAGGGAAGATGAGTGGCACGAAAGGGCTGGCTCCGGAGAGGGGCTGCTTAAAATGGCACTCAGCCAGCTCCCTTCCTCCTCTAGGCAGGGCGGGGAGAAGCCAGGAGGAGGGAGGGAGGAGGCACCGCCACAGTGTGCGTGAGGGAAGGAGGGGGAAATGGAATGGCACAGAGAAAAAATTGTGCAGCCTGAATGAACAGAGACCCTACGCCGATCCACGGACAGTCCATGGACAGGATCCTGAAGGCAATTGCGCCTGATCCAGCCCAAGGGCCTTAGTTTGCTGTCCCCTGGCTTTGACAGTACCATTCCTCTTTTGGATTTAAGGAGTATAGTCTCTGGATTCAACTTCCTTTCTCCCAATTGTGTACTGAAAGAAAGATATTCTGTTAGGGGAGTGATCTTTAATAGGTAGGTGGCAGTCACAAGGACCGTAGCATCCACAGCAACTTAAGGTGTGCTGTGAAAAAAGCATCAACACCATGTCCTTTCTTCACTGAGGGATTTTTTTTAAATAAGGGTTTTCACTTGAACTCATCCATGCACTTTTCTCCTAGATTAGCCTTTTCTGATCTTGAACCTAGGTAGGAAAACAAACATCAGAAATAAGAGAGCTAGGGAAGGATGTAGGTGAGGGGACAGCTCCTCCCAGCTAAATACCTCATTTCTTGTAAAACACAGACCTCCCACCACACACACCACAATTTTATTTGTGAATGGGGAAGGCTCATGAATAAACAGTGCCTGCTGCCATCCAGCCTGATCTGACCCTGAGAATGGAAGTATATTCTTTTGTATAATTTCCAAGAAATGAAACAGTATCCCCTCCCTCCTAGTCTCTTTATGAAACTGAAACTTAAATATTAGCATGTAAGAATTGCTCATCGGGGGTGGGGGGAAATGAGGTTTTATTTTAGGAACTTTTAATGGGAACAGAAATGTTGCATTATGAAGTACTGCACTCTGTAGTTATTTCAGGGTGCAAGTAAATGCTAAATTTAAATTTCAGTGAAAGGAATTAATGAATATTTCTCCTACTTACGCAACTCAGACAAAAACCTGTTAGCACATTTGGATTAATTACATACCAAGAAGACTGGGTTAAATAAACCACAATTCATCTGCTTTAAATGCTTCTCTCTATATAATCACAGTATGCTCATGAAATATTTCAGGGCAGAATGTTCATTTTACATTTCCTGAATCACAGGTAGCTTTCAAAATAACACAAGTCTCTACAGAATAAGCAGCTCCTTAACAATGATGTAGTTTAAGCTTTTGTTATACAGTATATTTCTATTGAAAAAAGAAGTTGAGTGCAGTTTAAAAAATACGGATGGTTTTAGCATTTCACAGTTTTATATATTTTTAGAAATAAGTAACTGATGTTTCTTGGAAAAAGTAGTGTTTGGATTCACAAAAGAATGAATGACTGAAGATTATGAAGTGGCTTTTATCAGCTGACAATGTATAATACATCACTTTCTTCAGGTGGTCTTTCAGGGGTACCCTCTTTAGGGGGGGAACATGTACTATGTCACTTTCCTCAAAGAGTGATAAGCTAGCCCTGTTGCATTTATGGGGTCCTCCTGTTTATTCTGGTTGACCTTTCTCACAAAGTCCAGCCTGAAATGCACCACTGACAATACCCCCATCCAAAAATGGTTAGAATACTCTCCTATTTATCACACGTATCTGAACATCCTGACTAAACAAAGATTATGAGTGACATACAAAGATGTCCACCAGCTTGGGTAACAGGACTTCAGATTTTTTTTTCCCCTCCCTCAAGCCTCCTGCATCCCTGAAATCTGTTCCAGAAGAGTCCTCAACCCTTCAAGCAGATTTTGGGGTTTTGAATGGGGGAGGGTTAAAAGGGGGCAACAGGAAGTAAAGCCACATTGTTGCAAGTAGACATCTACTGGTGCCATGTTGAATCTCTCTCTCTCTCTCTCTCTCTCTCACACACACACACACACACACAGAGAGAGAGAGAGAGAGAGAGAGAGAGTGTTATTGGAAAATATATGTGCAATCAAGATGATCAAGTGTCTGGAAGTAAGTTGGGCTTGTTTAGCCTGGAAAAGAGAAGACTGAGAGGAGATATGATAGCCATCTTCAAACATCTAAAGCAGTGTTCCCCAACCTTGGGCCTCCAGCTGTTTTTGGACTACAACTCCCATCATCCCTCGCTAGCAAGACCAGTGGTCAAGGATGATGGGAATTGTAGTCCAAAAACAGCTGGAGGCCCAAGGTTGGGGAACACTGATCTAAAGGACTGTCACATAAAAGATGGAGCAAGGTAGTTTTCTCCTGCTCCAGAGGCTAGGACCCAAACCAATGACTTCAAGTTACAAGAAAGGAGATTCTGACTAAACATTCAGAAGAACTTTCTGGTGGTCAGAGCTGTTTGCCAGTGGAAAAGACTCCCTCAGAAGGTGGTGGACTTCCCTGGAAGTTTTAAGCAGAGGTTGGATGGCCATCTGTCATGGATGCTTTAGTTGAGATTCCTCCATTGCAGGGGCTTAGAGTAGATAACCCTTGGATTCCCTTCAAACTCTACAATTCTATGACCTTGAATTTAACCCTTCAGAATCTTCCACTGTTAGAAGTAGGTGTATAATACTGAGTTAAAATTACAAACAGGTCCACTCTGGTTTTCTTACTGATCCAAACGCTCAGTCCTTGATCTATATCAGGAATGCTGTAATAGAGATTTTAGAAAGATGTGCATTAAATACTTTGAAGACTTGAAGTGCAATGTGTAAATACATATTTACTGACTCACTTCCACTTTGGAGACTCTGGAAGAGAGATGCATACAAGCATCAAGGATTTATCAGTGTGTCTGATATTTTATACATGGCTTGAATATAGTTTCATGCTGTCACCCTGTTGTAGGTGTTTCATGGGGTTTTTTTTGTAAGTGATCATTCGTTTTATTTCCAAACTATGGCTTTTGGGCAAGTATCCCTTGGGCTAAAAACCAGAGCAAGATTTACATGAAAAATGCAGCCATGCAGTATTAAACAGTTTTGTTCTCTTATCTTCAAAGCTTTTTAAATATTTGTCTTCAACTTTCAAATGATGTACCACAGGGAAGGTCCCTCAACTAGAAATATGCAATACGTAGTTTACAAACTTTTACAATGTTATCACAAAGACCTTAGTCAATAAAGCAGGGGAGAAAATAAAATTTACATTATGTTTTTGGCAGAAAAATATATATATTCTTTTAAGTATGAACACAATGATAAAATCCTAAATAGTCCTACACAAATTATCTATATGGGAGTATGCAATTCTAATTCTACTCATAGTAGACTTATTGAAGTCAATGGATACTGTTAACTCAGGATCATTAATTTAAGTGAGTTAATTCTAAGCAGAATTTAGTTGTATGCAACCCCAGCGGTATGCACAGGACTTGTAGCATTTGCAAGATTGCAGTTGAATCACAGAGAATGTATTAAAAGAATCACACTTCACTCAGCCATATGCTGTACCAAACTATATACAAAACTGCAACCCATTAGATATCCTTAGCATCCTTTCCCTGCTGATGTCACCCAAAACTGATTCCCTATCCCCCCACCGCTACAACCAGTTCTAGATCACTTTAGTTCCTGCTCACATTACAAGAGTCGTCTTGTCTTTGCATATGTGGCACTAGGAAGCAATCCTATCTGTTTAAGATTCACTTGATGTCTTACTGATTAAACTTGTTATTCGGACCCAAATCAGATCAGAAAATTTCCAAATTTGTTTCCCCTCTCCCAGTTGGCAGCAGTGTCCATGCGGAAATTGGTAAAAAAAAAAATCTGGATTTCCCTTTTTCCTTTTCTTTTTTGCGATTTTGCCAAAAAAGCTCAACAACTTTTCTGTCCGAATTTTCACTGTTTGAAATATGACAACCCTATTTTATATAGTTATTGTTGTTTCCCACTCTGGAATAGCTTCTTACCATGAAAAGTGGGTTAGAAATGCCTTTAAACAAACAAATCCCATACCGTCCAACATTCAGCGGGGGGAACGGGGATTAAAATGCCCTGTGAAAAAGTAGAAAAATAGAAGCCTCTTTTAAAGGACAATAATATTTTTTTTGGGGGGGGGGAATGGAGAAGATGTTTCAGTACAACACTTGCTCATGCACTCTGTTATAAGCCAGCAAGGTATACATACTCTTATATTTGTAGATAATATTATGGGTGCACAATAGAGAACCTTTAGGCTCCCACATTGAACAATATAGGTTCAAAAGTTCTTTAGAACTCTAAAATTATATGATTTTATGAAGTGGTCAAAGCATGTTATTTCACAGTCAACAGAAATAATGTCCAATATCTGGATGGAATTCTAAATGTCCCTATACCATTTTAGTAACATCTCTATTATCATTGCAGATGAATGTAAAGTGTCACTAGTACTTTCCAAAAGCATGAGGTCATGGTAATGTCGTGGTTTATTATTACTTTGAATTATGATTTTTATGCCTTCCTCAGGTTCTCAGCTGTTGAACTAATGCACTTAAGTGGGGTTTTTTAAAGTACACAAATCTTTTAGTGCATGTCAGTGTACTCAATTAGGTTTCAGAACATTATGAGTTCAAAAAAATGCTGCTACCTTTTACGTTCATGAAATTAGCAAATTGACAGTTTGATTCAAATGTAGGTGTGTGGGGAGGGGGCATTAATGCTTCCTTCCCTCACTTTTAAAATTGCAACATGGAGTAGTGATTTAATCATGATGCATCTTCCTAAAGAACAGTGCATACCAAGCACAGATATCTTTGACTTTGTGTTGCATTATTATACCTAGTAATGGCTTGTGGGGTTTTGTCTCATTACAGCCCAAGTAAAGTGCCGTGTGGTACAAAATATTAGCTGACCATGCCGTGCTATACAGTGCACTAGTACAGTACATAGTTAAATTATGGGAATCAACTACCACAAGATACACTGATGCCCACCAACATAGATGGCTTTAAAGGGGAATTAGACAAATTTCATATCCAATATTGGATGTGGTGTGCCTCTAAACACCATTTGCTGGAGAACACAAATGGGAAGACTACAGTTAACTGAATATTGTTAAAAGTAAACGAATCTTTGCAAACCATAGTTCCTGCACCCATGTCTATTAAATTCCTTCATCTAATATTCTACAGTTCCCGACTGCCATATTTCAAGAGGTAAAAATCCAGACGCAAAAAGTAGTTGAGCTTTTTTATAGCCCCTCCGCCAGACCTGACCACACCACAGCCAGAGCCCAAGCCTGAACCATTCGTGCACAGAAAAAAGGTAAACCCAAAATCCAGGACATTTGCTTTGAAATGTAAAATTTTCCCAGATGGCCATGTAGGACCCCTAAAAGAGGACATGTCTGGGAGTTCCTAGACTTATGGCAACCATATACCTGGCAAAAGAAGCAAAAGCATTCTGCAGGAATGATTCAAGTTTTCATTAGTATATTCTAACCGCTCCCCAGTTTTACTGAAACGGCTCCCCTTTTTGCCCAGGTTTTGGAAATCTCAACTTTACCTAACAAAATAGTTTAATGCTGCATTCCAAGGGACTGGCTGCAAGTGACAGAGCAAGAGGAGGTAGTTCAGGATCTATCTTGCTGCTTCTCTTTGTTCACAGCCAGCAACGATTTTTGTCACAGGTTAATCATACAGGTTTATACATTATAATATCACACAAATAATAAACACACAAAAATGGAATCGTGTCCTGTTTTCCCCTAATCAGGTTCATTATACACTGTTAAAATTACATGTCATCAGCCAGCTTGCACAAAAGCCCAAACCAAGTTTTATCTCTCTTATGGAGAGTCATTTCATTAAAGAATATTTCCTCACTCCAAAGAAATAGGACAGCTTTTACCAGGTGTTGCGGCTAATTGCCTGAAATAATGGGACACTGTCTAAGAAGTGTAAGTTATAGCAGAATAGCTCCAATTAACTGATAAAGACCAAGGTCATGATTAAAAGAGAAAACTAGTTCCAGAAATATCTTATTTGCAAGCTTACCCAAAAGATAAATAGGTAATGGACCCTTCTTTCCAATATGATTGGTTAATTGCCACTGCTGATGGGTGCCAATAGCCCAAGGGCGAAAAGACTCATCTCACTTAAGATAATAAATACAGGTATCAGATTCAGGCCACTGAAACTTTATATGCAGAAAATCCACTGAGGACAGCACAAGAATAAATCAGTCCCTCCAGAGGTTCCCTACACCTAGCTAGCAAGGAAGAGTAGGATGACTCCATAAACTGTATTGACTTAAATATCAATAAATTAGCTTCATATGTGTCAATATGTGTCTTCGTCACTCTTCTAAGATATAACATATGTGAAAAGGGCTAGTGGTAGTGACAAAAGAAAGCCTTCCACAGATTTTGTTTCTGTGCAACATTGGGAATGTGGGAGTCTTGGGAATGTGGCATTGATAATATGGTATTTTTTCCAACATCATGCATCACAGTGTCATGTGTCATGGCATACCCTTCTCTGATTGGCTGTTTTCACATGTGTTTTGTTTACTTTAGTCAAGCATGCAATTTTCCTTACTTGTCCCAGAGTAAGGACTCCATGAAATGCAGCTGGCTTGAGTTCATCAACATCATTTGACATGTGATCTATGCCGTCTGCAAGCATTTGGGATCCAGGTGGGTCAAACGGGACAAACTATTTGGTGCCAGATGAAGATAACCTTATTTGTCCAGGTATTTAAAATGGCAGGTGGTTTTTTGAAATTAGGTTCCATTCTCTTTTTAGGTTTCAAGTTCTAATCTTTCCTTATGCCTTTGTTGGTTGCAAATTGTAATTGCGATGTGGTTGCAAATTGTAATTATATGTTGGGCAGCTTAATTTTGTTCACACTTCCATACACCACCCTGGAATATTTTGATGAAGGATGGCTAATAAATATTCAAAATAAAATGGGAGGAAACTTTGCTCTTCCTACTGGTTTCACCTGCTGTCACTTCATCCATTGCTGCTGGCCTGCCACCTGTCTGGAAATGATTACCCATCATGTTGCTATCAAGCACACATGCAAAAAATGATTTTCATTTCTAAATGAGCACAGGGATACCCTGAAAGCTGCCCCATGTTTGAATATGTCCACTGCTCTTTCTTTTTTACATGCTTTCAATTCAGAATATTGGGTAGCATAGCAGGATACAATGGTGGGTGGCAGTGGACTTAGGAAGTGGGGGAGCGGCAGAGCACAATGGAGGGGGTGAATCTCTTTGGGGGCATGATCAGGGTGTGGGGCATGTGGGGGTGTGGGGGGTGTTACTGCTACTTGGCTAACAAATGTTGGCTGTGGAATTGATCACCTTGATGGTCCCAAACTAACAAAAGATTACTTGATCCCAACATGTGGCAACTGCAAATATCAAATCATGTTGAGAAATAGCTTGTTCTTATTGGATGATCTTTGCTTACTGAAGAAAGTATGTGTGCAGTTTCATGCCCATGAGTTCATGTTCTTATGTTATTGTGAAGCATTTAGGATAAAGCACTCCAGGCTACGATTAAAGATGAGATATGAACCTGTCAAAAGTTTAATATTTTGGTAGCGGAGTGGAAAGATGTGCATATCTTAAAATATTATTTCATTCCTAGCTAATTCTGTTTTCTGCTCAGTGGGTATTGATTATGGAACACTAGTCAAAACATACAGCATTTCTTGCTAAATTAATAACAATCAGGAGGAATTAATTGTAGGCAGTGATTAATTCACTAGGAAACAACCCACACCAAAGTCAATATTGCTTCTATCAACTCTACAATCGATACCCCTTTCTTCCCCTCAGTGTCATCAGTCTTTTAAACTATGCTGCCATTGCAGCATAGAAGTATCGTGATATGTGGTGGTATGGGAAAGCAGTGCTGTCTTCTCTTTTGGGAGAGACAGGAGTTTCCTATGGTGACAATTAGCAAATCAAGACAGAGTGGCTCTACGGATTAGAATTTTTTTTGCCACACGTTCACAAAGTGAATGTACTCCTGAGTTATGTTATAATCTCACAGGGCAATTCTATATGCAGGAAGCTGGTACACCTTGAAGTTAAGGCAGAGTAAAGTATACCAGATCCAAACACCATCCTGGAGCCGTCTGAGCTAGACAAATCCTGGCAAAGGGAAAACAAACCTTTAAACAGAGTTTAAATTATGCTACCCCCCTTTTTTTAACAGCTTAATTTACACTGGGTTCCCAAACCACGTGACTCTGCTGAACAGGTTTAAGATCCACCCTAAATCTCCCTCCTTCATGTCTGCCCCTCCTCTGGGATTGCTCTTTTTCACAATTTATATAGCCTTTTTATTCCAGGGTTTAAACAGTATACAGACTCACACCTGAGCCTTGCTGAGCCAGGCTGAGAAGAAACATCAGCAAATCTCATTCTATACTGATGATGGAGACTTATGCCGGGAGAGCCCACCACCACCAGGAACCTTCTGCCTTACCCACATATCCACTGGATCATCCTGGTGGCTCCTGCTATAGAATTGCTTCCTTTGATACTACAAGGAGACAATTAATTTATTTCATGTGGTTACTACTTTAGTATACAATTTTGATACGTTTTGTGATATGGAAAAATGGTAAGCTCAACTTTTCTAACAGCTTGATCTACAATCTCATTAGCTATTCAATGTTAAAATAAAACAAAATGGAGAGAGACCAAGCGACAACAGTTATGTGTAAAAACTATTTATACACATGTTTCTACCCTTTCCAAGGTAAAAAAAAACAAAAACATTTTTATAATATCAAATGAAGGAACTGAGGGTTCTGATGGTTAAATGAGCTAAATCACCTGTAAGGAAATTGAAAATTGTTTGTTCCAGGTTAACCGACGGTACTCCAGAAAGAACAGCGTGGGCGGGACAGAAGGGGAAATTTTGTCAGGGGCCTGCTCTTTCTCACTTATTACAGCTTTCCCAGAAGTTGTTTGATTGATTATTTGATACATTTAGATGCTGTATTTTAAGAATGAATTCTTTTCAGGGTAGCTTACTGTTAAAAATAATTCAAACAGTAACATCTCATCAACTCACAAAAATAGCACAGCATAGAAAGTAACCAAACTAGCAACAATAAAGTAAACCTAAAATAAATCCCTGTAATAAATAAAGGTTTTAATATATTCCCCCACACAGATAAACCACTGCACAGCTGGTGCAGGCGGGATGGACAGTAGATGACCAGTGGACTGACTTGGTATAAGACACATTAGTGGTGCTTGAGGAGAATGTGCTCCACAGCCATAACCAGCACTGCCTGAAAACCAAGAAACGTCCCTTCAGACAGACAAATGGAAAGGCAGAAGCAAAAGGCACAGTGTATTTCTTGCCAAAGACTGTGGCCGAAACTACATGTCCTGCTTCTCCTGGCAAGAAATGGCCACTGTTTGCTTTATCCTTACTAAGGGAAAGCCCCACCCACTCACCCACACACAGAGGTAGCTAGCCTAACAGACACATCCCAAAAGCCAGTGTCAGTTCCAAGCTTGGTGGGCAGGTAAATCAAGATTACCACAAGGGAATCTTCTCCTAACCCATCCGCTCTCCTTCAATCTCCAGTCTGCATTCCCACTGCTGCTCAGATTGTTGAGCAAAGGGTGGCAGCTGTTGTTCCTATTGCTCCCTTCATTATTTGCCCCCTAGGGGAGAGAGAGGGACAGGAAGGTAACTAAAGGAACAGCACCAGGACCGGGATGTAGTGGGCCTCCTGCTGAAATATGGGCCTTAACAGATACCCAGCAATGCCAACTCCTGACTTTAACCGTGCAAAAAGCCTTTCAACAAACCAGTGTGCTTCTGATATGGAATTTTGTCATCTCATTTCTATGGTGAGAGGGGCACTTGAAGAAGCCAGATGTTGTGTGGTTCCTCTTCAAAATAGACTGTGCTTCTGGACAACACAGCAGTTCTATACACTTAGGTCTATGCAGCTGTTTACGGCAATAGTCACTATCAGGCTGGTAATCATGCCAAAGACTTAAAGGGAGTGGGGAGTTCATATAGTTCTATGTAGTATAAAAAGAAAATAATACCCTGGATTAAAAATGCACTGCTATATGAAGAGGAATAGTTCAGCAAATTTCCACATAGGGTTGATTTGTCTCTGTGGCATGTGTTTGAGAAAAAGCAGAAAGAGGATAACTACTCCAATCCTGGTACTGGATAAGAAGAAACTGATCAAGAGCAGAAGCCTCTTCTATGACTCCCCAGTAAAGACAGTTACCAAAGCCACATATAAACAAATAAGATCATTCTGGACAGGTTTTAGAAACAAAATGTCCCAGTACAGAAATTATATGTCCGATTATACTTCCACATGAAGATACAAACCAGACTTTCAGATTGGAAGCTGTTGTAGATCTTTGAATATATCAGAAGAATTACTAAAAGGACTGCTATGCTAGCTAATTAGTGGCTTGGATCATCACTTCAGATTGCGAGGTCACAATGAGTTTGAAATCCAATTAATGAAAATCACTTCTTGCTGACTATACAATTGAAAACAGATCTGTATATTGACCTCTCCTGTTTGGACACCTTGTATAATTTCTATGGTTTAATTGCATGGATTACCCCAATTTGAAGAGCTTATTAAATTCCAGACTTCAACTTACAACATGTCTACTGGAAGATGCCCTTTTTCATGGTAAAATAAATGGCTGTTAAGAAGTGAAGCAAGCATCCTGATTAAGTAGGCTGGAAATGAAATTGCTAGAAAAATGAGTTGTATAATGAATTACAAGCTCCTCAGCCAAGGGAACCATAATCAGGACTATAGCTCTAATACCACCAATACAATTCACCAAACCTAAATCATGGGTAGGAACCTGTGGCTCTCAAGATGTTCCCAGACTACAGTTTCCATCATCCCTAGTCACTGGCTATGGTTGATGGGAGATGTACCTCAAAAGCATCTGGAAGGCCAGAGGTTTTCCATTCCTGGCCTTGATCAAAGATGGATTTCAGTACTGTGGCGCTACACAGTGGAGGAAGGCAGGGCCTCACCAGGGTGTGAGGCAAATGACAATGATCCTTGAACATCAATAAATAATACCGTGCGCCCAATAAACAACAAACCAACCAGGCAATTTAAAATGTCAACAAGCAATTGATCAGATTTTAATAAAGGATGCAAAACAATGCAACAACTATTTAGGCATGAGAAATCCAAAGAAGGTAAATATTAAAAATAAAACCTGTGCACATATATATCTCCAGCTAGACAGAATATTGATGATAAAATGCAGCTGGTATAGCTCAGTTGGTAGAGCATGAGACTCTTGATTTCAGGATCATGGGTTTGAGCAATACGTTAGGCAAAAGATTCAGGCATTGCAGGGGTTGGACTAGATGACCCTTGTGGTCCCTTCCAACTCTATGATTCTATGATTTCAAAACATTTGATCTACTTCCTACTCCAAATATCTAGGGTAAGAGCTCCATTGTTTAACAAGAGTAGGGTAGTATCTATTCATATGGATAGCATTCTCTATTGAAAAACTCTATCAAGAAAACATTTCTGGTGTGTTTTTGAAAAACTCTTCTGCTGATTTCCTGGTAATGACGAGTAAATCTACCACTTTCTCTGGAATCCAAGCTTGGAGCAGTGCTGCTGAACCTGCACCTGTCCATGAAATTGCAGATGGCTCATGTAACACAGGCTATTGCCTTCAAAACAGGAAGGAGGAGGAGAAGCAGCAGCTTGCTTTTGTGAGATGAACACACATTTCCAAAACACTAATTATTTGTTCTCCACAATATTATGGATGTCTCATGCATTTACAACTGGGATTCATCTTCATGCATCATTAAAAGCCTAATGTATACCTTTGGAAAGCAAGCGAGAGAGAATTGGGGGGAAATAAGGAGAGAGTCTGCTGCTCAGAAATTACAAATTCTTTAGTTATTTTGCCAAGAGACTTTCTGTGATATTCATTTTCTAAAGTCTTCCGCTGAATTGGAAGAATTAGAGGCAGGAAAATAATATATATCCTTAACAGATATGCAAATAGCCGGTTTTAGAATGTTCGTTAGAGAAGTCAACAGTTGTCACGTATGCAAATCTAACATCTCAATCATTCAGAGAGGCAAGAATCTGAGAGCCAATATCTCTTCCATGTCAGTGAGCTTGGTTCTACAACATCCCACATCTGTTTCAACACATGTACACATGTTGAAATAGATGCAAGTGGTCTCACCGTATGTGATGGTGTTTGCATGATTTTTTGAGACAGAAATTATCTTTGTAACAATTGCCATACGCAGAGAAACTCAGCTGGAATTCAGTTAGAATTCAGTAATATTTGAACAAAAAAAAATTATACCCTTATGCAGTTAAGAAGCAGAGTAAGGCACAATTAACATGGTTGACTGTCAAAGCTATAGAAATTGAACAAAAAGCACACAGTAGTGCAATTAGTATATCACTGAAATTCTCCTACTTCTTTTTGAAAGATAATTTGGAGTTGTTTTTTTAAAGTCAACCTTTTTAAAATAGGCATATGATTTCTGTCACTTAAAGCAATGTTGTTTTGGGATCAAATAATAATTGAGCTTTCATAGCAAATAAAGGAATAAGAAACAAACAAAAGGAAGACATTGAGCAGCTATATTTGTATTGCACAACATCAGTCAAGAGTCCCTTGCAATCTAAAAAACACATGAAATTTAGATGTACAGGGCTTCCAAGTTCACTTCAAGGGAGGAGAAAGGCCTGTAGATCCCTTCCTTTGGAACATGGAGCTTCAGATTCTGCAGAACTGATGGGTCTCAGTCCTCCTGAGCAGACTTCAAAATTATAATTCTTAATCTAATTATTAGTTTATTATTACTATGATTTGTTAGGGAAGTCACGTCCACCTCTTACAGAGTACTCTTCCCAGGGCAGTTTAACAACCAGCCCCTATTCCCAGGGAACTCTGGGTACTGTAGCCCTGTGAGAGGAATACACATCTCCTATCAACTCTCAGCACCCTTAGTCAACTACACCTCCCAGGAATATTTGGGGGAGGCTATGACTGCTTAAAGTGATATAATACTGTTTTAAATGTATAGTGTAGATGGGACTTTGCAGCCTCTGGATGTTGTGAACTACAACTCCTATCACCCCCATCTGGCATGGCTGATGAAAGCTGGGGTCCAAAACATCAGTTTGGCAGACACTGGTTTACAGTCTAAAATACACTCACACAAATGAATGGTTCTTAGGTACAAAGTTATCAGGTTCATCAGGTCACTCTGGTGATTTTAGTGGTGGCAGCTGGTATATGGATGGTGTTGGGCTCTCAGCTCAGCCCATCATTCAGGCATGATGGAAGGTGCCTGGCAGCTGCTTCCTCCCCCTCTGATATCAATGCTAAGTCATTATAAATATAGCTAACAATACAATGGCAGTCATTTGTATGTATGTATCCCTTTAGAAATATTTTATATTTGATCTAAAATATAAATTAGGTACACTCAGTGCAGATTTCCCCCTAATAATGGCAATTTTAAAATGAACATTGGCATTTGAAACAAAATTGAAAACAGACCTTTTTGCTGATAAACTCAAAGACCATTTCAATTAAAAGTGCATCCTTAAGAAAAGATGAAAGCTGTTGCTCTTACTCTCTTTAAACCGTTTGCGTTCAGCGAAGCCTTCAAGCCACAAGGCTATGATTTTGCTTTCATTCTGTATCCCTGACAGCTACAGGAATTAACATTTGCCTTCTTCAAAACACTAAACCTGAGAGTGTCAGTATTCAGCTAGGAGTGCTAAGTAAGTGTGCATCCAATCATGTCATAATGTATTCTGGCATTACAGCCCAACCTGTCATATCACAAGCCAGCAGGTATGCAGCAGAGTGACAGAGCTGGACACATACGCCACTACAGGTTGAGATGGGCTAGATATAAGAAAAGCCCTGCCTGATAATAAATCATGCAGCATCCATGCTGTTTACACCATTCATTTTTGTCATGAGATAAAATGCCGGTCCTCTGTAGCAGCAATTACATTTTATCAGCCTAGTAACCAAAGAAGCAAACAGTAATTGTCATGTAACATCATGTAAGATTACAATAGCTGGATAATCGTTCCTTTAATCAGTGATAACTCAGTTCTCTTACCTGCTTTAGTGTGCTTTCCCCCCCCAGTCATGCCATTAATCATGAAATGAGGTACCACATAAACTGAGAAAGCCAGATTTCTTAGCAGAGTTTTTGAAGAGAGTCATGGAATCATATAACTGTAGGGTCAGAGGGGACCCTGAAAATCATCTACTCCAAAGCTTTGTCATGCAGGAATCTCAACTAAAGTATCTCTTCTTGTAACTTGAAGCCGTTGATTTGGATCCTAGCCTCTGGAGCACGAAAAAACAAACTTGCTCCATCTTCCATTTGACAGCCCTTTAGATATTTGAAGATGGCTATCATGTATCTCAGTCTCCTCTTTTCTAGGCTAAACATACCCAACTCCCTCAACCATTCCTCATACGGCTTGGTTTCCAGACCCTTTAGCATCTTGGTTCCTCTCCTCTGCTTGTCAATATGCTTCTTAAATTGTGGTGCCCAGAACCGGACACAGAACTTCAGGCATGGTCAGACCAAGGCAGAAGAGAGTGGGATTATTACTTCCCTTGATAGGAACACTTTACTTCTGTTGATGCAGCCTAGGATAGAAATACTGTGGATACTCAGTAAATTTTACATTCTTTTTAACAATGCAATTCTATGCTTGTCTACTGAGAACTAAGATCCCATTAAGGTCAATGTGGCTTATTGCCAGGTGAGTTGATACAGTACTGCATACTAATAAGACTAGAATAGTCCAATGCTGCTGTCCTAGCTTTTCCAGAAAGTCAGCAGCTGGACATCAGAACAGGAAAGGGTAGTGAGAATATGTGTATCATGATGGAGGCAGATTTGTCTTTCCTCAGTGGAGTTTCTCCCCATATTAGATCCCTTTTCCAAGGAGGACCTGGCCACCCTACTAAATAACAAAGTAACAGGGCAATCCTAACCACGTCTACCCATAAGGAAGTCTGTTGAATTCAATAGGGCTTGCTCCCAGATGAATGGGGTTAGGATCCCAACCTAATGGATTATCTTGTATTGTCTAATTACATTGTGAAATATAGAGATATAGCTGATAATATTTCCCTTTTGCTAGGTCATCAAGTTTCAATAATATGTGGAAAGACATTTATCTGCATTCTTAATGAATATAGAAAGTAATTATCTTGGGTGAATTTTAAAAAAATCAATTAAGTGTTTTCTTATTGCTGTTCAGTGTGGGTGTGTGGGTAAAGGTGTCTCTATGTGTGTAAAGTACGAGAATGAGCTCCAACCCAATGCCGTATGTTCTATATTTTAATGAGAATGCTCTTTTTCTAACTTGGCCTTACTGACTACTGTGATATGCAATGTCATGTTCTTCCCTTCTGGAATATGCACACAAACTAAAGAAAAGAAAAGAAGTCCTCTTACTATATATTATTCTAATAGTGCGATCCTATACATGTTTTCTTGGAAGCAAGCCCCACTGTGTTCAATGAGGCTTACTCCCTATGCAAGTGTGTTTACAATTGCAGCCTTACCTGCAATCCTGACACACACTTATTAGGAGTAAGCCCTATTAAACACAGTGGGATTTAGAATAGGCATAAACCTTTATTAGATTGCATTGTAAAGCAATCCCTTTTGGATTTGGATTTCCTTGTGCATTTTTATTGTTTTGCCATTATCTCAATGCTAGTTTTGGATCTCCAGAGAGAGAGAGAGAGAGAGAGAGTGCACGCAAGATTAAAGGCTATTGTAACTTTTAACAAAATTATACAAAGTCAAAATCATCTTCAAATTCATATTTTAATACCAGAATCCCCTTCCAATTCATGATTTTCCTTGTTAACCGATTGATTTCTTCCCCCGGGTCAAAGGGTGATGCTCACATATTTAAAAGCCATCCTCTTATATATCATAACTGCTTGCCACAGAATTAACAGATGGGGGCATCAAAGCAAAACAAAATTAAGTAATTATTACAACATGGGAGAATGCTTAACAATATTCTACTGCTATTGTGTTTTGACTGACTGAATGAAAAGAAGTATTGGTTTAACTCACAGACTGAACATATTTGGTTTGCATTTAATTCTGTGCATATCCTGTATTTTTACTGAAAGACAGAATAATAAACTTGGCATGCAAAATCATAACATAATTCTGCATAGCAACCTGGAATATGAGTCTGATCCCGTGATCTGTTTTGAAGAAGATAGGTAATAAATTTAGGTGCAATTCTCTACGCATCTCTTCAGAAGCGAACCCTGTATCGTTCAGTGTGTCGTTGCAGCACTGCTTGCAATCCCGCCATGTCTATTCAGAAGTGAATTCTACTGAATTCAGTGGGGCTTACTCCCAGGTAAACGGAATTAGAATTCCAACTTTTGGCACTTTCCTAGCTGCACAATTGTTGGTTTATTTGAAACATCCCACCACCCGCCCCAAATGAAGTGCTTACATATTTGGGAAGAAAAGAATGTGTTTATTATATATTAATAAGCAATGGTTTTATATATATATATATTATAGTGAAAGGAAAGTATGATGATAATAAATATGTAAATATCTGTCTGCGGGGTGAGGGGAGAGATGGGAATATATGGTGGTGTGTCATGTAGGAAGTGAACAGAAACAGAATGCAAACAGCCCTTTCTTTAACAAATACATGCCAGGATAGAAACTGACAATATGTTACATTTCTATCTATATTTACAGATACCATATTGTCTTAAGAAATCTCAGAAAATCTACACCTAATAGATGGCTAGTGATGGTTTCAATTCATTCCTTGCTATGCCTTGACCATCCTGGTACCCCCTATAAAGAATTTATCAACTCATTCCTGGCCATTACAAGGTCTTCTTTAAATCCTTGTCAGTTTTCCGATTACATTGTTATGAATGTAGATGTCTATGCAAATGCATCAGTTCCTTATTTTATAAAGAGAGGTACTTTCTTACCAAACAAAACGAGTGATATATGGATTTCTTAGCAATACACAGTACTAAGCAAATTGGTTTTATTTCAGTCTGTGGAACTAAAACGGATTCACCCAATGATCCTATGAAGTAAGATGGTGTCGCCACTGGTGTCAATGTCATTGAATGCTCGTTCAATGGTGTAATCAATACATGGATAACACTCAGATCATCTGAATCAGGAGAGGTAGTCCAGGAGCTAGATTAGTGTTTGAAGGTCGCGATGGGTTGGATCTGGGACAGTAAAGTAAAGCTGACCGCAGTTAAGATGGTGGTGTTGTGCACGCTGAGTTCTCAGGTGCAAGAGATGGGGAGATAACCTGTTCTGGATCCAGTTGCACTTCCTGGAAGGAGCTTGGGGGTACTTCTGGAACCATTATTGTTACTGGAGGCCCAGGTGGTGTCAGTGGCTATGAGTGGCTGTTTTTAGCTGCAGTTGGTTCTTCAGCTATGTCTCTTTTGGACTGTACTCGATACTCCAGCAACCATCAGATGGTTGGCAGCCTCAATATGGTGAACTAGCATCACTATGATTCAGCTTCTGTTGTGTGCTGAAGTTGCCATTTTGTACCTTGGCCTTTAACAGCTGAAAAGTAATTTTGGGGACCTCCCTAAAAACCTGATGATTGTTGTTTATAGTTGGTTGTTTTTGTTTTAAATTGTAATGCTTTTATTGTTGTAGCCCACCATGAGACCTTATAATGAAGAATGGATAAGAAATCTAATAAATAATGCTAATATTGCTAATAAATAATGGGTTATTTCCAGTATTAAGAACTACGTGTCTATTACAGGATACACAAGTGATAACAAAGGTTTTTTTAAAAAAAGAAAGTTCTGCCGTGGTGCTATTCCTTTTTAATCTACTTCATAATATATACAACTACCCTACTCTCTTCTGCTACCATGCTTTCTGTTCAAGATCTAACACTTATCTCAAGACATTAAAATAGTCAATAAAGTCAGGAATTACCCTGACCTTCATCTATAGCTCTTCTGCTCAATTCAGCATGCTGCATATTGATGAGCTCTGCTCTGTAGCATAGTTCACTTGGATTTTCTAATATTTGGATATGTCTGTAGGAGCTATAAATGGTAAGTGCTTATTGATCCAACATCATTTGTTATTCATTACTGTGATGAGCTTCATAATACCTTTGATATAATAGTTCTAAAATCAGCCCAATTCTATACAAGTCTACTCAGAAGTAAGTCTCCTTGAGTTCATTGGGATTTATACTCAGGTCTGTGTGTATAAGATTTTAGACTTACTAATATAGGATTTTAGATTACTTTTCATTCATTTATTCAATTTCTATCTCACCCTTTCTTCTGAAGGAGCCCACAGTGGCAAACACATCAATAATAAAAATAATAATAATTGTAAAGGCATTCTAAAAACAGTTTAAAATATTAAAAACCAGCCAGTGATTTCCAGATTGCCAAGAACAGTATCTATCAGTCATCCAATGTTTGAGAAAACAGGAATCTTTTTCAATTCCTCCTGCAAGTCAGTAATGAGAGAAATGAATGCATCTGACTAGGGAGGACATTCCACAGATGGCCACTGAGATGGCTCTGCTGTGGATTCAAACCAACCAGGCAGCTCCCAGTGGTAGAACTAGTGCATAGATATTGGATGGATAAGTGTCCCTTCAGCATAAAGATTATAGACTTTCACTAAAGCATAAAAACTGTGTGATTTGGTTAAATATGAGTTTAATCTACTTCATTTTCTGTGTCTCTTCCTCTCTCTTCTCTCCAAAGTATAGATAATTTGGGTGGTAACCACTAATACAAAAGTGGTAATGGAACTATTAGCAAATTAGAGATTTAAAAGCATTTAAAACATTAGACAATAGTGTAGCAACACCAAGCAAGTACAAGTTGTCCTTACAATTCAGCACCACACTGTAATAATGAAACCCAAACAGTGGGTTTGAAACAGGATTGATATTGTGGATCGAGGGCCCGACCCCCGCTATGTGAAATAAATACACAAGGACACGTGATATAAGGTTAATGGGCAAGGAAAGGCCACAACTTTATTGATTACAGCAGTGAAAAGGTATTGGCTTAGGCATTGGATGACTATAGGAGGTGGGTTTATTCAACAGTAGGTGGAGCCTGTTGATGCCAATCCAACTATAGGCTCGCCCCCTGATGTCACCGAGGGTCGTGCCATGGCCTCCCGCCAAGCAGGCATCGGACGGAATACACGACCGCCAGATTCCTTTAACGGAATAACCCACGGTAGATAGCATAGGCGATGGCCACACCTAGCCCTTGACACAGCACAACACATGAATCCAATGCCTAACCTACCCACCAATACCAAAAAAGTTGTGACGATTGCTACGAGGTAGGCGAAAAAACCAAAAAGCCTAATGCCAAATGGAAAAATTCCTACCAGGCCCCCCAGACAACCGGGGCGACCAACCTAAGGTCCATAGCAAGGCCAAAAACCTAGACCCTGAGCTAAATGGGAGTGGAGGGTGGGTGACTTGCTGAGGGACAACGACGAATGAGGAGGAGGCGGAGCTGGCGTCACAGCATTAAGCTGCTACACACGCCCCCCTGAGGCACCTGGTTGGCTGCCTCCAGTGGGCGTGGGCGCCAGCCAGGTAAGGAGGGGAGGGGGCTAAGGCCCCCTACCAGGGGCGGAGCTCGGTCTCCCGCCCACAACCACTCCCCTCTCTTCCAGGGAGGAGAGTCTCTGTCATAACTCTGAAGATTTTTTAGTAATTGTGTGATTGTAAAATTTGAAGAATAAAACCATACAGAGCAAAGATAAATGTAGCTTTTACTATATCAACTAGACGAATTAACTAATGCAAGGTTTCATTGACTTTCTTTTCCTTTTCATGAAATGATGGGATGGGATTTAAGATGAGAAATTGGCAAAATATTAATTGTTCTTTACCAGTTCTTCAAACACTTGGCAAATATAGACAATTAAATTACTGAATGCTTAATGTGGGCGTGTTTGTTCCATTCTGTCGTGAGAGCTGGGGCCATTTACCTCTATCTGTTGTCTACCTGGCATGGGTGATTCCACCCCAATTTCAAGCACGATAGCAATCTGTTAACAGATCTGTGCTTCTAGTGAGGAGGCACTTGACTAATCCACTCTCCCCCTGATTCACTAGTCAACTGTGAGATACTGGATGGGAAAGTCTCCTTTCACCATGAAGAGGCTTCCCATCCTTGGGACACGTTGGTCTGCCCCTGGTCTGCCCCTGACACACATGCTCCAGAAAGTCCACCTTTTTGTTCCCTCTACCATCAGAGCACTGAAAACAGAGCAGCTATAGCACTGGTCCTTGGGGTGATAATGGGGACAGTACTCCTATCTCTGCCTCCAAGAGCACACTCCTCTCTTGACCTTGAAGAGGGACAACCCTCAAATTCCTATGGTCCCTTGGAGACCACAGGACCACACCCTTCCAAAGACCACTGCATTACATCCTCAAATGTTATTTTTTAAGCTTAACATGCTGCCCGTTTTTTTGAAATTGAACTTATAAGGCGGTCAACACGTAAAGGAGGAATAATTTCTAAAACTCACTAACTTTGAATTCGCATTGATTGTATATTACAGAGGACATGAACCTCGATTTGGATTTCTACCACACATTTTCAAAGGACTAAAAATAATAACTGTCTTGCCAGGGATAACAGAAAGAAGGCGTTTGAATGAGATTTGGTAATGAGGTAGTCATTGGAGAGCCCTGGTGGCACTTCATAAGAAGGGGCAGCCCCTGAAGCAAAGTTAGCCGTTGATTAGCATGCCAAGTTAGAGTACTTAAAGGGAAGAGCAAGTCAGTCAGAAAGAGGCAAGTGGGTGGTAAAGGGGACAGACTAATGAAGAGGCCGCTGTTGTGGCAAAATTTAATGCTAATATTTTCTCATTATTTGGAGAGGGAGGATATAGCTGCTTTTTTAAGAGTGTTACATCATGAATACCAATTAGAAGAAGAAATGCAGGCACTTGGTTGTCACCACGAATATGCAATGCTCTAATGTGCCTGAGGCCTTAGCGCATAGTAATTGGGTGGACTGCAAAGGGTGCTGAATGCAAATTAATGCATTCCGAGATGATGGGGGAGGGTTGCAAATCCTTTTCCTTCTTTAAATGAAGAACAAGGGAAATGCTAAAGAGTACACTTGGAATCGGGATATACAAACATTCACTCTATGGAGGAGGGACTTGGAATGTAATATTTGTACTGAGGGTGTGTATGAATACTTATTTTTGCATACATACTGCAGAGGGAGTGCTTTATGTGAATGTACAACCACAGAGATTGGGTTATCATTTCTTCTCAGCTGAAAAATGACCAGTTGTTCAGTTGTGTTCCTTATAGAATCAATCAAAATATAAATAACGTTGGCAGCAATTCTTGAACCAGGAATTGTGATAAATTGAATAATAGAATTATAGAGTTTTAATGGAACCCAGAGGCCATCTAGTCCAACCCCTGCAACACAGGAATCTCAACTAAAACACCCCTGACAAATGACCATCCAAACTCTGCTTAAAAGCTGTCAACGAAAGAGTCCACCACCCTACATAGGAGTCTGTTCCACTGTTGAACAGCTCTTACCCTTCTGATGTTTACTCAGAAGCTCTTTTCTTGTAACTTAAATCCATTGCTTTGGATCCTACTCTCTGCAAAAGGAGAAAACAAGATTTCATCTCCCATAAATTAACTTCACATTTTTCACCCATTCTTGTAAGCTGTTTGCATACTATAAAGCTACAGCAAGGCTTTGTTGCATAAATGCATTTCAAACGTTTCAAGTGAGGAGAAACACCCTTATCGTTATTAGTTTTTACAATTTTTAATTAGTAAAATACTACTTATTCTTTACTTTGTGATCAGGCCAGTTTATGTGGAAAAAGTCATTCTCTCAGGTAACTTGGTTCTGAGCTGTTTCGGTCATCAGTGACTGAAATAAATCGATCCATTCATTCATTCATTTAAAAAAACATGTTAAACTTGGCTTGGTTGCTTTTTGGAAGTCAGTAATTTGAGGTTTGTTATTAATTTTTAAGGAAAGACACTTGAGAGAACATTTCTACACCTCTGTCTCTCCAAACTGCTCTTTTGTGGAAATCACAAGAGGTGTGGACAATTCTATCTAGTTTGATACTTTCAAGTTGTTCTAGAAGGGAAGTAGAAGGCCTATATATACCTGGTGAATCTATTAACATAATTAGCATCACATTCTGCCTAGCAGCTCTCAAGATGGGATGCACTGGGGGGGGGGGGATACACTTGTGATGAACAGTAAAGTAATAGCAGGAAAGTGTATTCATTTTCTTATCTCACAGAATCATAGCATCAGTGAGAAATAGGCAAGTGTGTATTTCTGCTGAGCGTTTTAAACACGAGAGTAAAGCAGATTTTTCAGTGGCTGGGAAAGCCACACATTAGACATGAGGAAAATGTACATGAGGGTAATGGAAGGAACGCTAGAGAAGAATGCATGAGAGTGAGTTGCTTGGTAACAGAATGTGTGGGTTGGGAAAGAGGGATTGAATATAAATAGTGGCAGGCGCAAGTAGAGTGGCAGGCTCAAATAGCTCCGTACACAGTAAAGCAACAGATAACTGAGATTGCTATTTACCTTGTGGCTGATGTATGTGCCCGATAAAAATGTTGGATGCTTTAGGTCTGCTTCTGAGATAAGTGTGTGAGAACACACTTTTAGAACACATGAAGTTTCAACACCTAGTTCCCACTTTAGAGAATCTGAATGCTGCATGCTTCCTTATAGAAATAACCTAGCGGAAGCTCCTAGGTGAGATCCATTATGGCTATATGGTCTGTCATATATAAGTTATACCAGTCAACATGCGAGCAATTCTTTGAAACTGGGTGACATTCTAAACCCAAGTTAAACCCAACCCCAACCCCAAAATTTGGACCAAACATTTTAGCAGACACACACACCCTGTACCACACTTCTGCCCTCAACTCTTGAGGCGGTATAGCGGCTTTCCCAGCCAAATTTCAGAGCCCTTATTTTGCCCCAAAACAATTTTGGAAAAACCTCCCCCGGGTGGGTAATATAGCTGTCCAGGATTGGCAGAGGAGGAATGGTGGAGACCGCCTTCCATCCTGACGCTTCCAGGGAGGAGGAAGAGGGAAACAGTATAGATTTACAACAGGGGGTTGAGGGAGGGCACAGCTCAGAGGCAGATGAAAGGGAAAGGACAGAAATCATAGGAGAGCCAGAGCAGATGGCTGACACTTCACTAGAAAGGCATTCCAGACCCACCATCTCCCAGAACCCTGCGGGCCTTAAAAGTAGGAGAGCAAAGAGCTCAAAGACAGAGGGCACTTAGCAGTACCTGTAGAGGAGGTGATGATGGTGACAAAGGAGGAAGTGGGAGAGGCAGAGGGTGGAGATTCACTCGGGACAATGCCATTATCCAAGAGGCTGAGTTCTATAGCCTCTCGCTGTAAAGTTTAAAATAAAAAAGGACTGTAAGAAACTTTTTCCTTGTCTTTATACTTTTCTGGGCAACCAGCCGGGATCCACTGACAGCATCCTGACAATAGCTTCACATGGCTCTTACTTAGGATGGGAAATGAGTGGGATTGGGGGCATAGCTGTCAACGTTTCCCTTTTTTTAAAAGGGAAATTCCCGTATTCCGAATAGGATTCCTCACAAGAAAAGGGAAAAGTTGACAGCTCTGACTGGGGGTTCACAAATAAGATCGAGGGAAAGGCTCTTGGGCTCTGTAGCATTTCTGTTTTTGTCACCAGTGTGACAAAGCCCAACAGTTTAATGAGCTCAGAAAAAGAATTG